>NW_025746099.1:70000-77500 GCF_021184085.1 Oncorhynchus gorbuscha
TGTTGTCTACCTCACTTGCTTTGGCAATGTTAACACGTTTCCCCTGTCAATAAAGCCCTTGAATTGAATTGAATTGAATTGAATTGAGAGAGAGAGAGAGAGAGAGAGAGTACCAGTACAGTACTTCAGTACCACGACAGTAGAGGATTTTCACCTGGGCTTTGATAGCAGGGAGATGAAAGAATTATTAATTTATAAAGTTTGTTAAAGATACATAGACCTTCACAGTGACTCTCTCTCTCTCTCTCTCTCTCTCTCTCTCTCTCTCTCTCTCTCTCTCTCTCTCTCTCTCTCTCTCTCTCTCTCTCTCTCTCTCTCTCTCTCTCTCTCTCTCTCTCTCTCTCTCTCTCTCTCTCTCTCTCTCTCTCTCTCTCTCTCTCTCTCTCTCTCTCTCTCTCTCTCTCTCTCTCTCTCTCTCTCTCTCTCTCTCTGTCTCTGTCTCTGTCTCTGTCTCTGTCTCTGTCTCTGTCTCTGTCTCTGTCTCTGTCTCTGTCTCTGTCTCTGTCTCTGTCTCTGTCTCTGTCTCTGTCTCTGTCTCTGTCTCTGTCTCTGTCTCTGTCTCTGTCTCTGTCTCTCTCTGTCTCTTCTCTCTCTCTCTCTCTGTTTCTCTCTCTCTCTCTCTCTCTCTTTTCTCTCTCTCTCTCTGTTTCTCTCTCTCTCTCTCTGTTTCTCTCTCTCTCTCTGTTTCTCTCTCTCTCTCTCTCTCTCTCTCTCTTCTCTCTCTCTCTCTCTCTCTCTCTCTCTCTCTCTCTCTCTCTCTCTCTCTCTCTCTCTCTCTCTCTCTCTCTCTCTCTCTCTCTCTCTCTCTCTCTCTCTCTCTCTCTCTCTCTCTCCTCCAGACAAAAACAAGACACCATTCCAGTTAACACACCTACGCATGTGTGCGTGTGCGTGTGCGTATGCGTGTGTGTGTGTTTGTGTGTGTGTCTGTCTTGCCTCCCCTTTTCTGGATAGTGGCCTTTCCTCTCTCTCCTTCCTCCCTGTCTCTATCTCCATCTCTATCCCTCTCCTTCCTCATTGTCTATATCTCCATCTCTATCCCTCTCCTTCCTCCCTGGCTCTATCTCCATCTCTATCCCTCTCCTTCCTCCCTGGCTCTATCTCCATCTCTATCCCTCTCCTTCCTCCTTGTCTCTATCTCCATCTCTATCCCTCTCCATCCTTCCCTTCTCTATCTCTCCATCTCTATCTCTCTCCTTCTCCCTGTCTCTGTCTCTCTCCTTCCTCCCTATCTCCCCTGTCTCTATCTCTCCTGTCTTTATCTCTCCATCTCTCCAACAGGGTGTATCTGCTGTTGCTGCTCTTTGTGGAGCAGAAATGGAAGTACATTAGGCAGCAGGCAACAGGCAGCAGGCAGCAGGCAGCAGGCAGCAGGCAGCAGGCAGCAGGCAACAGGCAGCAGGCAGCAGGCAGCAAGCAGCAGGCAGCAGGCAACAGGCAACAAAAAGGAGCAGGCAGCAAGGCAGAAAGGAGCAGGCAGCAGGCAGAAAGGAGCAGGCAGCAAGCAGCAGGCAACAGGCAACAGGCAGAAAGGAGCTGGCAGCAGGCAGCAGGGAGCAGGCAGAAAGGATAGCATTCATTAGTCTACACCACATATGTCAGAGTCAAGGCCCGCGGGCCACATCCGGCCCGCGAGAAGGTTTTTTACGGCCCCTGGGATGATCTTGATTTATTATTAGAACCGGCCCGCAGACCGCAGCAAGCCGGCAGCCCGCAGATCTTTTACACGCACCAATACTACATTTCCCACAATGCAACGTTTACGTCCTATGCATGGCACAACTACGGGGCATGATTTGTATGAAGAGGTGTCAAGATGTGTAAATGAGATGGAGCTGCCTTGGGAAAAACTCGTGGGTTTGACAACCGACGGAGCACCTGCGATGTGTGGACACAGGAGCGGACTGGTGGTGAAGATACGGGAAAAGATGCAAGAGGAAAACGCGACAGGTGAGCTGACAGCTTATCATTGTATCATACACCAGGAAGCGTTGTGCGGTAAAGCCTTGAAAATGGAGCATGTAATGAGCATCATCACGCGCACAGTTAACTTTATCAGAGCCAAAGGTTTGAATCACCGCCAGTTCAAGGCATTTCTGACGGAGTTAGAAACGGAGCATGGTGATTTGCCTTATCACACAGAGGTGCGATGGCTAAGCCAGGGAAAGGTGCTTCAAAGATGTTTCGAGCTTCGTGAGGAGATTTGTCTGTTCTTGGACAGCAAAGGGAAAGACACAACACAACTCCGAGACGAAATGTTTCTGTGTGAAATGGCTTTTCTGTGTGACATTACGAGTCATCTGAATGCAATGAACTTGCAGCTGCAGGGTCGGGATCGTGTCATCTCTGATATGTACAGTACAGTGAAGGCATTTAAAACCAAACTGACTCTGTGGGAGACGCAGATGCGGAAAGAAAATTTGAGCCACTTTCCCAGCTGCCAGACCATGAAAGAGAAGCTCTCTACCAGTGCGTTCCCGAGCGCACAGTTGGCTGATAAAATAGGTATGCTTGCCGCTGACTTTCGACGCCGATTTGCTGACTTTGAAGCACAAAAAGCAGGTTGGAACTGCTCGGTAACCCATTTGCTGTTGACGTGGAAAGCTCACCACCAAACCTCCAAATGGAGTTGATTGACCTCCAATGCAATGATGCACTGAGGGCAAAATATGCGGCAGTGGGTGCTGCGGAGTTCGCCCGTTTCCTCCCCGACACAATGCCCCAGCTGCGCATCCAGGCTGCTCCAACGTTGTCTATGTTTGGCAGCACATACCTGTGTGAACAACTGTTTTCTTTGATGAACTTGAACAAAACATCACACAGAAGTCGACTTACTGCTGAACACCTCCACTCAATTCTGAGGATTTCCTCAGCTCAGAGCCTTACCCCGAACATTGATGAACTTGTGGAAAAGATGGGACACCACCAAGTATCACCCTCAACCTCAAACAAGTGAACATTACTGTGCAATCACATATTTAGAGTTTTTACTCAGTTCAAGTTTAAAAGTTAAAGTTTAATATTTGTTTTCACTGCATGTTACTTCTCCTTAAACAAAGTGTTGTTTTTGATTAATAGATTTTTGCACTTTATTTTATTGTATTTCAATCCAATTATATTTTAAAAATATTTCAGTTGAGTGGATGATAGAAAATTGCTATTATTGTTTTTTTCTTTGAAGTAAATTTAGCCCACTTTTGCTAAAATAGAAAATATAGGCTACTGATGGTGCCTTGAATACCGGTTTCTTTCATTTAATGTTCATGTTATGGGGATTTTTATATAAAGGAAATTTGTCTTTTGTGTCTGTTGAAAATTAAAGATTACTGACAGAGCCATAAGAAAATATTGCTTTATTTATCTGATCATATTGGAATATATTTGTTAGGTTTTCAGTAGGTTCAATTAGGTTCACTAGACTATATGCGTCATTTAAAAAATTTTCAATGAACATTCGAACAGTCCGGCCCTCGGCTTGTAGCTAAATTTTTTATTTGGCCCTCCGTCCATTTGACTTTGACACCCCTGGTCTACACCAAAAGCACATTGGCAGAAAGGAGCAGGTAGAAAGGAGCAGGCAGCAGGAAGCAGGCAGAAAGGAGCAGGCAGCAGGCAGAAAGGAGCAGGCAGAAAGGAGCAGGCAGAAAGGAGCAGGCAGAAAGGAGCAGGCAGAAAGGAGCAGGCAGCAGGCAGAAAGGATCAGGCAGAAAGGAGCAGGCAGAAAGGATCAGGCAGCAGGCAGAAAGGAGCAGGCAGCAGGCAGAAAGGATCAGGCAGAAAGGAGCAGGCAGAAAGGATCAGGCAGCAGGCAGAAAGGAGCAGGCAGAAAGGAGCAGGCAGAAAGGATCAGGCAGCAGGCAGAAATGAGCAGGCAGGAAGGAGCAGGCAGCAGGCAGAAAGCAGCAGGCAGAAAGGAGCAGGCAGCAGGCAGAAAGGAGCAGGCAGGAAGGAGCAGGCAGCAGGCAGAAAGGATCAGGCAGCAGGCAGAAAGGAGCAGGCAGGAAGGAGCAGGCAGCAGGCAGAAAGGAGCAGGCAGAAAGGAGCAGGCAGCAGGCAGAAAGCAGCAGGGAGCAGGATAGCATTCATTAGTCTACACCAACAGCACAGCAGAAAACACCACTCTCTGTAGCTGCAGGGTGATCTACTGCTAATGGTTTACAGTTCTCTGTAAAAACACATGTTTTATACTGTTATATGTGTACAAACGGTAACTGGACAGATACTGATGGAGGATCTTCATTTGAGACAGTTTGCTTTAAACAGGAAAATAATCCTGCAGTAACAGGAAATGCAAATTATTATGTGAATTATAATTATAAGTTTACATTTAACGTGGAAATGACAAACTTTAGAAGTCTTTTAAACCTTGAATACACTACCAGTCTGCATTGACTGCCGTGATCGTGATGAAATGAAGATCCTAGATCTGCACTGTTCTCCCGTTATGCTTTGGTTGAATGTTCTCTGAGTTGAAAAGGACAGGCTTGGATAACTCAGCTCCATGACATAGTGTCAGTCATTACCAGTGGCCATCGGCTGAGGTCCATGTGTCCCTCAGCCTGCACCTACACCTGTCACAGACAGAGGGGGCTCTCTCCCTGGGATTGGACTGGACTGGAGAGCAGCTGGGACTGGAGAGAAAGAGAGGGGGGTGGAGAATAGGAGAGAGGGAGGGGGATGGAGAGAGGGGGTGGAGAAAGAGAAAGAGAGGGGGGTGGAGAATAGGAGAGAGGGAGGGGGATGGAGGGGGATGGAGAAAGGGAGAGGGAGGGGGAGAGAGGGAGAGAGAGGGGAGTGGAGGGGTGGATAAATGGAGGGGGGAGAGGGAGATAGGCAATAGAGAACAGTTCGCTCTTGATATGAGCCTCCCTCTATCTCAGACCTCAGCTGATTGATTTGATATATTTTATAGTATTGGTTCCGTGGCAACGACCCTGAGCTATCTCTCTTTCTTGCTCCTCACGCTCCCTTCATCTCTGTCTGCAGTCTTCTTACCCTTCATCTCTGTCTGCACTCTTCTCACCCTTCCTCTCAACCCTTAATCTCTGTCTGCACTCTTCTCACCCTTCCCCTTTCCCCCTTAATCTCTGTCTGCACTCTTCTTTCCCTTCCCTCTCTCCCCCTTAATCTCTGTCTGCACTCTTCTCACCCTTCCCTCTCTCCCCTTAATCTCTGTCTGCACTCTTCTCACCCTTCCCTCTTTCCCCCTTAATCTCTGTCTGCACTCTTCTTTCCCTTCCCTCTCTCCCCCTTCATCTCTGTCTGCACTCTTCTCACCCTTCCCCTCTCTCCCCCTTAATCTCTGTCTGCACTCTTCTCACCCTTCCCTCTCTCCCCCTTAATCTCTGTCTGCACTCTTTCACCCTTCCCTCTCTCCCCTTAATCTCTGTCTGCACTCTTCTCACCCTTCCCTCTCTCCCCCTTAATCTCTGTCTGCACTCTTCTCACCCTTCCCTCTCACCCCTTCATCTCTGTCTGCAGTCTGCTCACCCTTCCCTCTCAACCCCTTCATCTCTGTCTGCAGTCTGCTCACCCTTCCCTCTCAACCCCTTCATCTCTGTCTGCAGTCTTCTCACCCTTCCCTCTCATCCCCTTCACCTCTGTCTGCAGTCTTCTCTCCCTTCCCTCTCACCCCCTTCATCTCTGTCTGCACTCTTCTCACCCTTCCCTCTCACCCCCTTCATCTCTGCAGTCTTCTCACCCTTCCCTCTCACCCCCTCATCTCTGTCTGCACTCTTCTCACCCTTCCCTCTCACCCTCTTCATCTCTGTCTGCACTCTTCTCACCCTTCCCTCTCACCCCCTTCATCTCTGTCTGCAGTCTTCTCACCCTTCCCTCTCACCCTCTTTCTCTCTGTCTCTCTCTGTTCCTCTCTCTCTCTATTCAATTCAAGGGGCTTTATTGGCATGGGAAACATATGTTAACATTGCCAAAGCAAGTGAACTACATAATATACAAAAGTGAAATAAACAATAAAATATGTCCAGTACATGTTACACAACAGTTTCAGAGGAATAGAGACCTTTCAAATGTGATATCATCTCTCTCTCTCTCTCTCTCTCTCTCTCTCTCTCTCTCTCTCTCTCTCTCTCTCTCTCTCTCTCTCTCTCTCTCTCTCTCTCTCTCTCTCTCTCTCTCTCTCTCTCTCTCTCTCTCTCTCTCTCTCTCTCTCTCTCTCTCTCTCTCTCTCTCTCTCTCTCTCTCTCTCTCTCTCTCTCTCTCTCTCTCTCTCTCTCTCTCTCTCTCTCTCTCTCTCTCTCTCTCTCGTCCCTGTGTCTGTCTGTAGCAGGGAGCTATCCTGCTGCTGCATGGGGATTTGGGCGTTTAGTTAATGGTACATATCATATCAGGATTTCACACTGCCTCCCCCCAGGGAGCCTGGCCACGCTCGCAGCAATTATACTGACAGCTAGCGGGCTGCAGACACCACCAGGCTGGATCCAAACTAAAGCCTCTACCAGGCTCTCTCTCTCTCTCTCTCTCTCTCTCTCTCTCTTCACCTCCTCTCTGTACTGCTAACTAGCCCTGAGACTGAGGCCTGTAAGGGCAGGGCAGGGCAGGGCAGGGCAGGGCAGGGCAGGGCAGGGCAGGGCAGGGCAGGGCAGGGCAGGGCAGGGAGGGAGAGAGAGAGAGAGAGAGAGAGAGAGAGAGAGAGAGAGAGAGAGAGAGAGAGAGAGAGAGAGAGAGAGAGAGAGAGAGAGAGAGAGAGAGAGAGAGAGAGAGTTTTATTTAGTTTATCTGACTGACAGATGCTGATAGAGATGTTAGATGTAAAGAGGAGAGGACTTTTTATAGTTTACACTATTATATTACATGTATTCCTCTTCGTTTTATTTAGTTTATCTGACTATTGACAGATGCTGATAGAGATGTTAGATTAAATATTAAGGATTAGGACTACACTTTTATACTATTTACACTATTAT
Organism: Oncorhynchus gorbuscha; assembly: GCF_021184085.1. NCBI lineage: Eukaryota > Metazoa > Chordata > Actinopteri > Salmoniformes > Salmonidae > Oncorhynchus > Oncorhynchus gorbuscha. The sequence continues at coordinate 76,927 of NW_025746099.1, forward strand.
ACTACACTATTATACTACACTATGTCATTACACTATTATACTACACTATTATACTACACTATTATACTACACTATTATACTACACTATTATACTACACTATGTCATTACAGTATTATACTACACTATTATACTACACTATTATACTACACTATTATACTACACTATTATACTACACTATGTCATTACAGTATTTTACCACAGTATTTTATTCTAGTCCTTGTCTATTATACTACACTAGTAGTGTTCCTGGGCAGTCAAGGTTCAATGTTACGTAGAGCAGCACAACTGCATCAGGCTGTAGTTTCAGTGTTGACCAACAAAATCAGGATGTAGTTTCAGTGTTGACAGACAAGATCAGGCTGTATTCTCAGTGTTGACGGACAAGATCAGGCTGAAGTCTCAGTGTTGACAGACAAGATCAGGCTGTAGTCTCAGTGTTGACAGACTTGCCTCTTTACACTCCAACCTCTAGTCTCCCTGTTGACTCCCTCCCTCTTTACCCTCCCCTCTCTCCTCCCTCCCCCTCTCTCCTCCCTCCCCCTCTCTCTTCCCCCCCTCTCTCCTCCCTCCCCC
>NW_025746099.1:82500-92500 GCF_021184085.1 Oncorhynchus gorbuscha
TACATGTATTACATAAAGATGCAGTAGATGATAGAGTACAGTATATACATATGAGATGAGTAATGTAGGGTATGTAAACATTATATTATGGGGTAGTGATACATGTATTACATAAAGATGCAGTAGATGGTATAGAGAACAGTATATATATGATATGAGTAATGTAGGTTATGTAAACATTATATTATGGGGTAGTGATACATGTATTACATAAAGATGCAGTAGATGGTATAGAGAACAGTATATATATGATATGAGTAATGTAGGTTATGTAAACATTATATTATGGGGTAGTGATACATGTATTACATAAAGATGCAGTAGATGGTATAGAGAACAGTATATATATGATATGAGTAATGTAGGTTATGTAAACATTATATTATGGGGTAGTGATACATGTATTACATAAAGATGCAGTAGATGGTATAGAGAACAGTATATATATGATATGAGTAATGTAGGTTATGTAAACATTATATTATGGGGTAGTGATACATGTATTACATAAAGATGCAGTAGATGGTATAGAGTACAGTATATACATATGAGATGAGTAATGTATGTAAACATTATATAAAGTGGCATTGTTTAAAGTGACTAGTGATACATTTATTACATCAATTTTTCCATTATTAAGTGGTTAGAGATTTGAGTCAGTATGTTGGCAGCAGCCGCTCAATGTTAGTAGTGGCTGTTTAACAGTCTGATGGCCTTGAGATAGAAGCTGTTTTTCAGTCTCTCGGTCACAGCTTTGATGCACCTGTACTGACCTCGCCTTCTGGATGATAGCGGGGTGAACAGGCAGTGGCTCGGGTGGTTGTCCTTGATGATCTTTATGGCCTTCCTGTGACTTCGGGTGGTGTAGGTGTCCTGGAGGGCAGGTAGTTTGCCCCCGGTGATGCGTTGTGCAGACCTCACTACCCTCTGGAGAGCCTTACGGTTGAGGCCGGAGCAGTTGCCGTACCAGGCGGTGATACAGCCCGACAGGATGCTTTCGATAGTGCATCTGTAAAAGTTTGAGTGTTTTTGGTGTGTGAGTGAGTATGTTTTTGTGTGTGTGTGTGTGTGTGTGTGTGTGTGTGTGTGTGTGTGTGTGTGTGTGTGCGTGCGCGTTTGTGTGTGTGTGATACCTGTGGCTCTGTAGGAGGATCCCTCTTGTGTCAGACATGTCTTTGCTCTGTGTTGAGGGAGAATCTCGCTGCTCAGAGAGCACCAACTGTGATATCATACTGCCATGTTTATATGATACAGAAATGAAACATACACCATCTGGGCGTGGCAAGGAGTGGACCTCCGACCTTCGGCAACAGGACGAGAGCTACAGGAAACAGGGGGAGGGGGTACTGTACTCTGATAGGGTAGAGGTGGATTTATTTGACTCTATTATATTGGCCTCTGAAATCAACCAATCTGGTAGGGGACTAAAATGACTGCTTCATGGGTTTACAGAGACAGAAATGGAAAACATACACCATCTGGGACAGACAGAGAGTCAGACATCACAGTAGAAAACATGACTGCTTCTGGGACAGACAGAGAGATCAGACATCACAGTGGAAAACATGACTGCTTCTGGGACAGACAGAGAGGACATCACAGTAGAAAACATGACTGCTTATGGGACAGACAGAGAGATCAGACATCACAGTAGAAAACATGACTGCTTCTGGGACAGACAGAGAGATCAGACATCACAGTGGAAAACATGACTGCTTCTGGGACAGACAGAGAGATCAGACATCACAGTAGAAAACATGACTGCTTCTGGGACAGACAGAGAGATCAGACATCACAGTGGAAAACATGACTGCTTCTGGGACAGACAGAGAGATCAGACATCACAGTGGAAAACATGACTGCTTCTGGGACAGACAGAGAGATCAGACATCACAGTGGAAAACATGACTGCTTCTGGGACAGACAGAGAGATCAGACATCACAGTGGAAAACATGACTGCTTCTGGGACAGACAGAGAGATCAGACATCACAGTGGAAAACATGACTGCTTCTGGGACAGACAGAGAGATCAGACATCACAGTGGAAAAGAAGAGATCATGACTGAGTGAGAGAGACAAGGGCAAGAGAGGGGAGAGAGACAGAGAGAGAGACTCTGCATGCATAATTCTGTAAAAATATCCTCCGTGTACAACGTAGAACACCAAATAATGCATGCAGAGCAGAATTAGGCCGATACCCACTAATTATCAAAATCCAGAAAAGAGCCGTTAAATTCTATAACCACCTAAAAGGAAGCGATTCACAAACCTTCCATAACAAAGCCATCACCTACAGAGAGATGAACCTGGAGAAGAGTCCCCTAAGCATGCTGGTCCTGGGGCTCTGTTCACAAACACAAACACACCCTACAGAGCCCCAGGACAGCAGCACAATTAGACCCAACCAAATCATGAGAAAACAAAAAGATAATTACTTAACACATTGGAAAGAATTATAAAAAAAACAGAGCAAACTAGAATGTTATTTGGCCCTAAACAGAGAGAACACAGTGGCAGAATACCTGACCACTGTGACTGACCCAAACTTAAGGAAAGCTTTGACTATGTACAGACTCAGTGAGCATAGCCTTGCTATTGAGAAAGGTCGCTGTAGGCAGACATGGCTCTCAAGAGGAGACAGGCTATGTGCTCACTGCCCACAAAATGAGGTGGAAACTGAGCTGCACTTCCTAACCTCCTGCCCAATGTATGACCATATTAGAGAGACATATTTCCCTCAGATTACACAGATCCACAAAGAATTTGAAAACAAACCCGATTTTAATGAACTCCCATATCTACTGGGTGAAATACCACAGTGTGACATCACAGCAGCAAGATTTGTGACCTGTTGCCACAAGAAAAGGTCAACCAGTGAAGAACAAACACCATTGTAAATACAACCCATATTTACGTTTATTTATTTTCCCTTTTGTACTTTAACTATTTGCACGTCGTTACAACACTGTATATATACATAATATAACATTTGAAATGTCTTTATTCTTTTGGAACGTCTGTGAGTGTAATGTTCACTGTCCATTTTTATTGTTTATTTCACTTTTGTTTATGATCTACTTCACTTGCTTTGGCAATGTAAACATGAATTGAAATTGATTTGAGAGAGCGAGAGAGAGAGAGAGAGAGAGAGAGAGAGAGAGCGAGAGAGAGAGCGAGAGAGAGAGAGAGAGCGAGAGAGAGAGAGAGAGAGAGAGAGAGAGAGAGAGAGAGAGAGAGAGAGAGAGAGAGAGAGAGAGAGAGAGAGAGAGAGAGAGAGAGAGAGAGAGAGAGAGAGAGAGAGAGAGAGAGAGAGAGAGAGAGAGAGAGAGAGAGAGAGAGAGAGAGAGAGAGAGAGAGAGAGAGAGGTAAAACATCTTAAGTTAAACCAAGAGTGTGTGCGTGCGTGCGTGTGTGTGTTATGACTCACTGCTGAACACAGGTGCTCCACTACTCCTGCTGTTCCCAATCACATATCTACAGCTGGGATCTGTCCCACATCGCACCCTGTTCTGTACAGACACAGGGCAGGAGATGTTATCGTAGGTGCAGCTAAATGTTCCCTACAGACACAGGACAGCAGATGTTATTGTAGGTGCAGCTAAATGTTCCCTACAGACACAGGACAGCAGATGTTATCGTAGGTGCAGCTAAACGTTCCCTACAGACACAGGGCAGGTGATGTTATCTTAGGTGCAGCTAAACGTTCCCTACAGACACAGGGCAGCAGATGTTATTGTAGGTGCAGCTAAATGTTCTCTACAGACACAGGGCAGCAGATGTTATTGTAGGTGCAGCTAAATGTTTGTGTTTGTAGCTCCAGCAGTAATACCTAGCAATGAAAACAATACACACATCATCCAGATACTAAACATGTTCTCTGGGGTGAGCCATCGCTAGAATACAGTATAACGTGGGTTAAAAAGTATGGTGAGCCATCGCTAGAATACAGTATAACGTGGGTTAAACAGTATGGTGAGCCATCGCTAGAATACAGTCTAACGTGGGTTAAACAGTATGGTGAGCCATCGCTAGAATACAGTCTAACGTGGGTTAAACAGTATGGTGAGCCATCGCTAGAATACAGTCTAACGTGGGTTAAACAGTATGGTGAGCCATCGCTAGAATACAGTCTAACGTGGGTTAAACAGTATGGTGAGCCATCGCTAGAATACAGTATAACGTGGGTTAAACAGTATGGAAACATTATTCAAGTCACCAGTGTTCAATGACTCTATGTCCACAGAGCAGAAGGCTCTAAGGTTCAGGGCAGGGTACTGGGGGGAGGCTAGTAACAGGGTACTGGGGGGAGGCTAGTAACAGGGTACTGGGGGAGGCTAGTAACAGTGACTAAGGTTCAGGGCAGGGTACTGGGGGAGGCTAGTAACAGTGACTAAGGTTCAGGGCAGGGTACTGGGGGAGGCTAGTAACAGTGATTAAGGTTCAGGGCAGTGACTGGGGGTGGCTAGTAACAGTGACTAAGGTTCAGGGCAGGGTACTGGGGGGGAGGCTAGTAACAGTGACTAAGGTTCAGGGCAGGGTACTGGGGAAAGCTAGTAACAGTGACTAAGGTTCAGGGCAAGGTACTGGGAGAGGCTAGTAACAGTGACTAAGGTTCAGGGCAGGGTACTGGGAGAGGCTAGTAACAGTGACTAAGGTTCAGGGCAGGTTACTGGGGGAGGCTAGTAACAGTGACTAAGGTTCAGGGCAGGGTACTGGGGGAGGCTAGTAACAGTGACTAAGGTTCAGGGCAGGGTACTGGGGGAGGCTAGTAACAGTGACTAAGGTTCAGGGCAGGGTACTGGGGGAGGCTAGTAACAGTGACTAAGGTTCAGGGCAGGGTACTGGGGGAGGCTAGTAACAGTGACTAAGGTTCAGGGCAGGGTACTGGGGGTGGCTAGAAACAGTGACTATAGTTCAGGGCAGGGTACTGGGAGAGGCTAGCTACAGTGACTAAGGTTCAGGGCAGGGTGCTGGGGAAGGCTAGTAACAGTGACTAAGGTTCAGGGCAGGGTACTGGGAGAGGCTAGTAACAGTGACTAAGGTTCAGGGCAGGGTACTGGGGGGTGGCTAGTAACAGTGACTATAGTTCAGGGCAGGGTACTGGGGGGAGGCTAGTAACAGTGACTAAGGTTCAGGGCAGGGTACTGGGGGAGGCTAGTAACAGTGACTAAGGTTCAGGGCAGGGTACTGGGGGAGGCTAGTAACAGTGACTAAGGTTCAGAGCAGGGTACTGGGGGGAGGCTAGTAACAGTGACTAAGGTTCAGGGCGGGGTACTGGGGGAGGCTAGTAACAGTGACTAAGGTTCAGGGCAGGGTACTGGGGGAGGCTAGTAACAGTGACTAAGGTTCAGGGCAGGGTACTGGGGGAGGCTAGTAACAGTGACTAAGGTTCAGGGCAGGGTACTGGGGGGATGCTAGTAACAGTGACTAAGGTTCAGGGCAGGGTACTGGGGGGAGGCTAGTAACAGTGACTAAGGTTCAGGGCAGGGTACTGGGGGGAGGCTAGTAACAGTGACTATAGTTCAGGGCAGGGTACTGGAGGGAGGCTAGTAACAGTGACTATAGTTCAGGGCAGGGTACTGGGGGAGGCTAGTAACAGTGACTAAGGTTCAGGGCAGGGTACTGGGGGAGGCTAGTAACAGTGACTATAGTTCAGGGCAGGGTACTGGGGGAGGCTAGTAACAGTGACTATAGTTCAGGGCAGGGTACTGGGGAGGCTAGTAACAGTGACTAAGGTTCAGGGCAGGGTACTGGGGGAGGCTAGTAACAGTGACTAAGGTTCAGGGCAGGGTACTGGGGGTGGCTAGTAACAGTGACTATAGTTCAGGGCAGGGTACTGGGGGAGGCTAGTAACAGTGACTAAGGTTCAGGGCAGGGTACTGGGGGAGGCTAGTAACAGTGACTAAGGTTCAGGGCAGGGTACTGGGGGTGGCTAGTAACAGTGACTATAGTTCAGGGCAGGGTACTGGGGGAGGCTAGTAACAGTGACTAAGGTTCAGGGCAGGGTACTGGGGGAGGCTAGTAACAGAGACTAAGGTTCAGGGCAGGGTACTGGGGGAGGCTAGTAACAGTGACTAAGGTTCAGGGCAGGGTACTGGGGGGTGGCTAGTAACAGTGACTATAGTTCAGGGCAGGGTACTGGGGGAGGCTAGTAACAGTGACTAAGGTTCAGGGCAGGGTACTGGGGGAGGCTAGTAACAGAGACTAAGGTTCAGGGCAGGGTACTGGGGGAGGCTAGTAACAGTGACTAAGGTTCAGAGCAGGGTACTGGGGAGGCTAGTAACAGTGACTAAGGTTCAGGGCGGGGTACTGGGGGAGGCTAGTAACAGTGACTAAGGTTCAGGGCAGGGTACTGGGGGAGGCTAGTAACAGTGACTAAGGTTCAGGGCAGGGTACTGGGGAGGCTAGTAACAGTGACTAAGGTTCAGGGCAGGGTACTGGGGGAGGCTAGTAACAGTGACTAAGGTTCAGGGCAGGGTACTGGGCTGAGGCTAGTAACAGTGACTAAGGTTCAGGGCAGGGTACTGGGGGGAGGCTAGTAACAGTGACTAAGGTTCAGGGCAGGGTACTGGGGGGAGGCTAGTAACAGTGACTATAGTTCAGGGCAGGGTACTGGGGGGAGGCTAGTAACAGTGACTAAGGTTCAGGGCAGGATACTGGGGGATGGCTAGTAACAGTGACTAAGGTTCAGGGCAGGGTACTGGGGGGAGGCTAGTAACAGTGACTAAGGTTCAGGGCAGGGTACTGGGGGGAGGCTAGTAACAGTGACTATAGTTCAGGGCAGGGTACTGGGGGGAGGCTAGTAACAGTGACTAAGGTTCAGGGCAGGATACTGGGGGATGGCTAGTAACAGTGACTAAGGTTCAGGGCAGGGTACTGGGGGGAGGCTAGTAACAGTGACTAAGGTTCAGGGCAGGGTACTGGGGGGAGGCTAGTAACAGTGACTAAGGTTCAGGGCAGGGTACTGGGGGGAGGCTAGTTACCTGCCCTGAACTATTTAACAGTCTGATGGCCTGGAGATAGAAGCTGTTTTTCAGTATCTTGGTTCCAGCTTTGATGCACCTGTACTGACCTCGCCTTCTAGATGATAGCGGGGTGAACAGGTCTTGGATGGGGTGGCTGAGGTCCTTAATGATATCCTTGGCCTTCCTGTGTCACCGGGGGCTGTAGTTGTCCTGGAGGGCAGGCAGTGTGCCCCCGGTGATGCGTTAGGCTGACCGCACCATCTCACATGTCTCCTGCGGTTGTGGACGGTGCGATTGTAATACCAGGCGGTGATACATCACGACACGATGCTCTCAATGGTGCATCTGTAGAAGTTAGGGGCCGAGTTGAATTTCTTCAGCCTCCTGAGGTTAAAAAGGTGCTGTTTCTCCTTCTTCACCACACTGTCTGTCCCTCAGTTAACCTGGTATTCATAGTGGGAAAGGTTCAGCATAATTCCAGACAGTCTGTGCTTCTAGGTGTTTACAGTGCGTGGTTAGGAGGGGATGGATGGTGTTTTCAGTTGAGCTGCAGAGAGGAAGTGTCTGTGATTCCAGACAGTCTGTGTGTCTGTGTGTAACAACATATGGCTGGATGTTAATGGCAGTATTTGAAGACTCAGGGGACTGCGTGGGTCGTTGCATACCTCCCCATCCTCCTCCCCCCCATTCCTCCAGCCTGTTCTTCAGTTCATCCTCCTCCCTCCCATTCCTCCAGCCTGTTCTTCAGTTCATCCTCCTCCCCCCCATTCTTCCAGCCTGTTCTTCAGTTCATCCTCCAGCCCCCCATTCCTCCAGCCTGTTCATCCTCCTCCCCCCCATTCCTCCAGCCTGTTCTTCAGTTCATCCTCCCCCCCCCCATTCCTCCAGCCTGTTCTTCAGTTCATTCTCCAGCCCCATGAAATCTCCTGACTCCACTGGCCTCTCTTCTATGGCGAGGGTCGGTGGTTGGATTGGTCATAGGAGACTCAGGAGAGACAGAGAGGGGGAGAAGTGAAGTCTGTTTGGGGACATTGTTTCAGCTGTTGGGACAAGGCCAGGACAGTCATGATGAGGAGGGGTGAGGGGGGTGAGGAGGGGTGAGATAGTAGAACAGGTGGAGGACTTCTGTCACCTTCCATCATTACTCTTACTTTTCTCTCTCTTTATATCTCTATTTCCCTCTCTCTCTTTCTCTCTTTCTCTCTGTATATCTCTATTTCCCTCTTTCTCTCTCTCTTTCTCTCGCTCTCTTTCTCTCTCTCTTTCTCTCGCTCTCTTTCTCTCTCTCTCTCTCTTTCTCTCTGTATATCTCTATTTCCCTCTCTCTCTTATCCCTCTCCCTTGTTCTCTCTCTCCTCTCCTCTCTTATCCCTCTCCCTTGTTCTCTCTCTCCTCTCCTTCTCTCTTATCCCTCTCCCTTGTTCTCTCTCTCCTCTCCTTCTCTCTTATCCCTCTCCCTTGTTCTCTCTCTCCTCTCATTCTCTCGTATCCCTCTCCCTTGTTCTCTCTCTCCTCTCCTTCTCTCGTATCCCTCTCCCTTGTTCTCTCTCTCCTCTCCTTCTCTCTTATCCCTCTCCCTTGTTCTCTCTCTCTCTCTTTCTCTCTGTATATCTCTATTTCCCTCTCCCTTGTTCTCTCTCTCCTCTCCTTCTCTCATATCCCTCTCCCTTGTTCTCTCTCTCCTCTCCTCTCTTATCCCTCTCCCTTGTTCTCTCTCTCCTCTCCTTCTCTCTTATCCCTCTCCCTTGTTCTCTCTCTCCTCTCCTTCTCTCGTATCCCTCTCCCTTGTTCTCTCTCTCCTCTCCTTCTCTCGTATCCCTCTCCCTTGTTCTCTCTCTCCTCTCCTTCTCTCTTATCCCTCTCCCTTGTTCTCTCTCTCCTCTCCTCTCTTATCCCTCTCCCTTGTTCTCTCTCTCCTCTCCTCTCCTCTTCTTCCCTCTCTGGAGGTCATGAGTGGGGTTCTGTCCACGTGGTGAGAGGGATGACTCTGCTCTGTAGAGGGTGTGTGGGGTCCTGAGGGGTGAGGGACAGAGGGTGTGTGGGGTCCTGAGGGGTGAGGGACAGAGGGGGTGAGGGACAGAGGGGGTGTGGGGTGCTGAGGGGACAGAGGTGGTGAGGGGTGAGCGACAGGGGTGTGTAAGGTGAGAGTGTGTGTGTGTGAGCTGTGTGTGTGTGGGGTCAGCTCCTTACCCGCGCTCAGCGTGTTTGGGGTGAGAGTGTGTGTCGGGTCAGCCCCCTGACTCCCTAACACTTCACCCTCTCCCTAACCTGGAGCTAACCTAGCATTAACCTAGCATTAACCTAGCCCTAGTATTAATCTAACCTAGCATTAACCTAGCAGTAACCTAACCTAGCATTAACCTAGCATTAATCTTGCAGTAACCTAACCTAGCATTAACCTAGCATTAACCTAGCAGTAACCTAACCTAGCATTAACCTAGCATTATCCTAGCCCTAGTATTAATCTAACCTAGCATTAACCTAGCCCGAGTATTAATCTAACCCAGCATTAACCTAGCCCTAGTATTAATCTAACCTAGCATTAACCTAGCCTTAGTATTAATCTAACCTAGCATTAACCTAACCTAGCATTAACCTAACCTAGCATTAACCTAACCTAGCATTAACCTAGCATTACCCTAACCTAGCATTAACCTAGCATTAACCTAACCTAGCATTAACCTAACCTAGCATTAACCTAGCATTAACCTAACCTAGTATTTCCAGCGGCAGTCAGCTACTGTGTAGAAGCCTTACTGCTGAACTGGGAAAGCCCATCATGTTTCTCAGCATGTTTTAGAGTCTCTCTACTTTTCCACACTCTGTTCTAGTATGTTACTCTAGTAAACAGCTCAACGCACCACCAGATATGCAGACATTTGCTACCCTGTCTGTCATACCTGGAACCGTATAAAACTATGTTAGTTTCCTCTAAAACATATTCACTCCTGACTCAATACTGAACACAATGCTAGTTCTCTCTCTCCTTCTCTCTCTCTCTCCTCTCTCCCTCTCTTTCTCTTTCTCCCTCTCT
>NW_025746099.1:95000-120000 GCF_021184085.1 Oncorhynchus gorbuscha
CTGTTATTCAGCCAGCCCGCCTCTCTTTTACTCAGCCAGCCTCTCTGTTACTCCAGTCAGCCTCTCTGTTACTCCAGCCAGCCTCTCTGTTACTCCAGACAGTCAGCCTCTCTGTTACTCCAGACAGCAATCCTCTCTGTTACTCCAGCCAGCCTCTCTGTTACTCCAGACAGTCAGCCTCTCTGTTACTCCAGACAGTCAGCCTCTCTGTTACTCCAGACAGTCAGCCTCTCTGTTACTCCAGCCAGCCTCTCTGTTACTCCAGACAGTCAGCCTCTCTGTTACTCCAGACAGCAATCATCTCTGTTACTCCAGCCAGCCTCTCTGTTACTCCAGACAGTCAGCCTCTCTGTTACTCCAGCCAGCCTCTCCATTACTCCAGACAGCCTCTCTGTTACTCCAGCCAGCCTCTCTGTTACTCCAGCCAGCCTCTGTGTTACTCAGCCAGCCTCTCGGTTACTCCATCAAGCCATCTAGTCAGCCACCCAGACAGCCAGCCAGCCTCTCTGTTACTCCAGCCAGTCAGCCAGCCAGCCAGCCTCTCTGTTACTCTAGTCAGCCTCTCTGTTACTCCAGCCAGTCAGCCAGCCAGCCAGCCTCTCTGTTACTCTAGCCAGCCTCTCTGTTACTCCAGTAATCCTCTCTGTTACTCCAGACAGGCTCTCTGTTACTCTAGCCAGCCTCTCTGTTACTCCAGCCAGTCAGCCAGCCAGCCATCCTCTCTGTTACTCTAGCCAGCCTCTCTGTTACTCCAGCAATCCTCTCTGTTACTCCAGACAGCCTCTCTGTTACTCCAGACAGCCTCTCTGTTACTCCAGACAGTCAGCCTCTCTGTTACTCCAGACAGTCAGCCTCTCTGTTACTCCAGTCAGTAATCCTCTCTGTTACTCCAGCCAGCCTCTCTGTTACTCCAGACAGTCAGCCTCTCTGTTACTCCAGACAGTCAGCCTCTCTGTTACTCCAGCCAGCCTCTCTGTTACTCCAGACAGTAATCCTCTCTGTTCCTCCAGCCAGCCTCTCTGTTACTCCAGTCAGTAATCCTCTCTGTTACTCCAGCCAGCCTCTCTGTTATTCCAGACAGCAATCCTCTCTGTTACTCCAGCCAGCCTCTCTGTTACTCCAGTCAGTAATCCTCTCTGTTACTCCAGACAGCCTCTCTGTTACTCCAGCCAGCCTCTCTGTTACTCCAGACAGCCTCTCTGTTACTCCAGACAGCCTCTGTGTTACTCAGCCAGCCTCTCGGTTACTCCATCAAGCCATCTAGTCAGCCACCCAGACAGCCAGCCAGCCTCTCTGTTACTCCAGCCAGTCAGCCAGCCAGCCAGCCTCTCTGTTACTCTAGTCAGCCTCTCTGTTACTCCAGACAGTCAGCCAGCCAGCCAGCCTCTCTGTTACTCTAGCCAGCCTCTCTGTTACTCCAGTAATCCTCTCTGTTACTCCAGACAGGCTCTCTGTTACTCTAGCCAGCCTCTCTGTTACTCCAGCCAGTCAGCCAGCCAGCCATCCTCTCTGTTACTCTAGCCAGCCTCTCTATTACTCCAGCAATCCTCTCTGTTACTCCAGACAGCCTCTCTGTTACTCCAGACAGCCTCTCTGTTACTCCAGACAGTCAGCCTCTTTGTTACTCCAGACAGTCAGCCTCTCTGTTACTCCAGACAGCAATCCTCTCTGTTACTCCAGCCAGCCTCTCTGTTACTCCAGACAGTCAGCCTCTCTGTTACTCCAGACAGTCAGCCTCTCTGTTACTCCAGACAGTCAGCCTCTCTGTTACTCCAGCCAGCCTCTCTGTTACTCCAGACAGTAATCCTCTCTGTTCCTCCAGCCAGCCTCTCTGTTACTCCAGACAGTCAGCCTCTCTGTTACTCCAGCCAGCCTCTCTGTTACTCCAGACAGTAATCCTCTCTGTTCCTCCAGCCAGCCTCTCTGTTACTCCAGTCAGTAATCCTCTCTGTTACTCCAGCCAGCCTCTCTGTTATTCCAGACAGCAATCCTCTCTGTTACTCCAGCCAGCCTCTCTGTTACTCCAGTCAGTAATCCTCTCTGTTACTCCAGCCAGCCTCTCTGTTACTCCAGACAGTAATCCTCTCTGTTACTCCAGCCAGCCTCTCTGTTACTCCATTAATCCTCTCTGTTACTCCAGCCAGCCTCTCTGTTACTCCAGTCAGCCTCTCTGTTACTCCAGCCAGCCTCTCTGTTACTCCAGACAGTAATCCTCTCTGTTACTCCAGCCAGCCAACCTCTCTGTTACTCCAGCCAGCCTCTCTGTTACTCCATTAATCCTCTCTGTTACTCCAGCCAGCCTCTCTGTTACTCCAGTCAGCCTCTCTGTTACTCCAGCCAGCCTCTCTGTTACTCCAGCCAGCCTCTCTGTTACTCCAGACAGTCAGCCTCTCTGTTACTCCAGACAGTCAGCCTCTCTGTTACTCCAGACAGCAATCCCCTCTGTTACTCCAGCCAGCCTCTCTGTTACTCCAGACAGTCAGCCTCTCTGTTACTCCAGACAGCCTCTCTGTTACTCCAGACAGTCAGCCTCTCTGTTACTCCAGCCAGCCTCTCTGTTACTCAGCCAGCCTCTGTTACTCCAGACAGTCAGCCTCTCTGTTACTCCAGCCAGCCTCTCTGTTACTCCAGCCAGCCTCTCCGTTACTCCAGACAGCCTCTCTGTTACTCCAGACAGCCTCTCTGTTACTCCAGACAGCCTCTCTGTTACTCAGCCAGCCAGCCTCTCGGTTACTCCATCAAGCCATCTAGTCATCCACCCAGACAGCCAGCCAGCCTCTCTGTTACTCCAGCCAGTCAGCCAGCCAGCCAGCCTCTCTGTTACTCCAGCCAGTCAGCCAGCCAGCCAGCCTCTCTGTTACTCTAGCCAGCCTCTCTGTTACTCCAGTAATCCTCTCTGTTACTCCAGACAGGCTCTCTGTTACTCTAGCCAGCCTCTCTGTTACTCCAGCCAGTCAGCCAGCCAGCCATCCTCTCTGTTACTCTAGCCAGCCTCTCTGTTACTCCAGCAATCCTCTCTGTTACTCCAGACAGCCTCTCTGTTACTCCAGACAGCCTCTCTGTTACTCCAGACAGCCTCTCTGTTACTCCAGACAGTCAGCCTCTCTGTTACTCCAGACAGTCAGCCTCTCTGTTACTCCAGACAGTCAGCCTCTCTGTTACTCCAGACAGCCAGCCTCTCTGTTACTCCACACAGTAATCCTCTCTGTTCCTCCAGCCAGCCTCTCTGTTACTCCATTAATCCTCTCTGTTACTCCAGCCAGCCTCTCTGTTACTCCAGTCAGCCTCTCTGTTACTCCAGCCAGCCTCTCTGTTACTCCAGACAGTAATCCTCTCTGTTACTCCAGCCAGCCAACCTCTCTGTTACTCCAGCCAGCCTCTCTGTTACTCCATTAATCCTCTCTGTTACTCCAGCCAGCCTCTCTGTTACTCCAGCCAGCCTCTCTGTTACTCCAGACAGTAATCCTCTCTGTTACTCAGCCAGCCAGCCTCTCTTTTACTCAGCCAGCCTCTCTGTTACTCCAGCCAGCCAGCCTCTCTGTTAGTCAGCCAGCCAGCCTCTCTGTTACTCCGCCAGCCAGCCTCTCTGTTACTCCAGCCAGCCTCTTGGTTACTCCAGCCAGACAGCCTCTCTGTTACTCAGCCAGCCTCTCTTTTACTCAACCAGCCAGCCTTTCTTTTACTCAGCCAGCCAGCCTCTCTGTTACTCCAGTCAGCCAGCCAGCCAGCCTCTCTGTTACTCCAGCCAGCCAGAGAGCAGGTCAGCCTCTCTGTTACTCCAGTCAGCCAGCCAGCCATCCTCTCTGTTACTCCAGCCAGCCAGAGAGCAGGTCAGCCTCTCTGTTACTCCAGTCAGCCAGCCAGCCAGCCTCTCTGTTACTCCAGCCAGCCAGAGAGCAGGTCAGCCTCTCTGTTACTCCAGTCAGCCAGCCAGCCAGCCTCTCTGTTACTCCAGCCAGCCAGAGAGCAGGTCAGCCAGCTCTGAGAAAGACAGTTGTCCATGGCTTTGAGTAGCGGCTCTCTGACCTGTGCTGTGACACAAACATCTGATTGGATGCCAGGTAGTCATGGTGACGATTGTTCAAGAACGAAGGTGGCTGGCAAGCGAAGTAGGTAGAAAAAACGCAGGTGTTTGAAATCACCACGACAACGACAACAACATTGATGACGATCATCAAATGAAAAAGCCGATTGACAGAACTCACCTGATTACTTTTTATTTTCCTAACAAGCAACACTGTCTGTCTTTCTTTTAAATACCACCTTTAATCAGTCTTTTTCCTCTCCAAAAGAAAAGAGGGGGAAAATGGAGGGAGGAAGGGGGGAAGGAGGGCAGGAAAGCGGTGTGTGACTTTGATCTAGGTTGAGCTCCTGTAGGGAGCAGAGCAGCGCTTGGGACTGTGCCAGATTCCCCCTAGGCAGACAGACTCTCTCTCTCTCTCTCTCTCTCTCTCTCTCTCTCTCTCTCTCTCTCTCTCTCTCTCTCTCCTCTCCTCTCCTCTCCTCTCCTCTCCTCTCTCTCTCTCTCTCTCTCTCCTCTCTCTCTCTCTCTCTCTCTCCTCTCCTCTCCTCTCCTCTCCTCTCCTCTCTCTCTCCTCTCCTCTCTCTCTCTCTCTGTCTCTCCTCTCCTCTCCTCTCCTCTCCTCTCCTGGCTGGCTGGCTGGCTGGCAGCTAGTAGGCTTTGGTGATTATTTCTGCTGCGAGGATGAAAGAAGGCATCAGAGCTCGCAATCCACCTCCTCCCTCAGCCCCCCTCCTCCCATCCCTCCTTTGCTCTGGCCAGCTGCCCACAGGGCCATGCCAGGTGATTGGGAGGTAGGGAAGGAAGGAGGGAAGGAGAGAGAGAGCCAAGAGCGAGGGCAGGGGGACAGAGGGAAACAGGGAGACAAGGGAAACAGGGAAACAGGGGACAGAGGGACAAGGGAAACAGGGGGACAAGGGGGACAGGGGACAGAGGGAAACAGGGGACAGGGGGGAGGTAGAGGTAGAGGGGGAGGAGTTGTCAGGGGGGAGGTAGAGGTAGAGGAGTTGTCAGGGGGAGGTAGTGGTAGAGGGGGAGGAGTTGTCAGGGGGAGGTAGAGGGGGAGGAGTTGTCAGGGGAGGTAGAGGTAGAGGAGTTGTCAGGGGGAGGTAGAGGTAGAGGTAAAGGAGTTGTCAGGGGAGGTAGAGGTAGAGGGGAGGAGTTGTCAGGGGGAGGTAGAGGTAGAGGGGGAGGAGTTGTCAGGGGAGGTAGAGGTAGAGGGGGAGGAGTTGTCAGGGGGAGGTAGAGGTAGAGGGGAGGAGTTGTCAGGGGAGGTAGAGGTAGAGGGGGAGGAGTTGTCAGGGGGAGGTAGAGGTAGAGGAGTTGTCAGGGGAGGTAGAGGTAGAGGAGTTGTCAGGGGAGGTAGAGGTAGAGGAGTTGTCAGGGGAGGTAGAGGTAGAGGAGTTGTCAGGGGAGGTAGAGGTAGAGGGGGAGGAGTTGTCAGGGGGAGGTAGAGGTAGAGGGGGAGGAGTTGTCAGGGGGAGGTAGAGGTAGAGATAAAGGAGTTGTCAGGGGGAGGTAGAGGTAGAGGAGTTGTCAGGGGAGGTAGAGGTAGAGGAGTTGTCAGGGGGAGGTAGAGGTAGAGGTAGAGGGGAGGAGTTGTCAGGGGAGGTAGAGGTAGAGGGGGAGGAGTTGTCAGGGAGAGGTAGAGGTAGAGGTAAAGGAGTTGTCAGGGGGAGGTAGAGGTAGAGGTAGAGGAGTTGTCAGGGGGAGGTAGAGGTAGAGGTAGAGGAGTTGTCAGGGGGAGGTAGAGGTAGAGGAGTTGTTAGGGGAGGTAGAGGTAGAGGAGTTGTCAGGTAGAGGTAGAGGTAGAGGAGTTGTCAGGGGGAGGTAGAGGTAGAGGAGTTGTCAGGGGGAGGTAGAGGGGGAGGAGTTGTCAGGGGGAGGTAGAGGTAAAGGAGTTGTCAGGGGAAGGTAGAGGGGGAGGAGTTGTCAGGGGGAGGTAGAGGGGAGGGGTTGTCAGGGGGGTAGAGGGGGAGGAGTTGTCAGGGGGAGGTAGAGGGGGAGGTAGAGGGGGAGGAGTTGTCAGGGGGAGGTAGAGGGGAGGAGTTGTCAGGGGAGGTAGAGGGGGAGGTAGAGGGGGAGGAGTTGTCAGGGGAGGTAGAGGGGAGGAGTTGTCAGGGGGGGTAGAGGGGAGGAGTTGTCAGGGGGAGGTAGAGGGGGAGGAGTTGTCAGGGGGAGGTAGAGGGGGAGGAGTTGTCAGGGGGAGGTAGAGGGGGAGGAGTTGTCAGGGGAGGTAGAGGGGAGGTAGAGGGGGAGGAGTTGTCAGGGGGAGGTAGAGGGGGAGGAGTTGTCAGGGGAGGTAGAGGGGGAGGAGTTGTCAGGGGGAGGTAGAGGGGAGGTAGAGGGGGAGGAGTTGTCAGGGGAGGTAGAGGGGAAGGAGTTGTCAGGGGAGGTAGAGGGGGAGGAGTTGTCAGGGGGAGGTAGAGGGGAGGAGTTGTCAGGGGGAGGTAGAGGGGGAGGAGTTGTCAGGGGGAGGTAGAGGGGGAGGAGTTGTCAGGGGGAGGTAGAGGGGGAGGAGTTGTCAGGGGAGGTAGAGGGGGAGGTAGAGGTAGAGGAGTTGTCAGGGGGAGGTAGAGGTAGAGGTAAAGGAGTTGTCAGGGGAGGTAGAGGTAGAGGGGGAGGAGTTGTCAGGGGAGGTAGAGGTAGAGGGGGAGGAGTTGTCAGGGGGAGGTAGAGGTAGAGGGGGAGGAGTTGTCAGGGGGAGGTAGAGGTAGAGGGGGAGGAGTTGTCAGGGGGAGGTAGAGGTAGAGGAGTTGTCAGGGGAGGTAGAGGTAGAGGAGTTGTCAGGGGGAGGTAGAGGTAGAGGAGTTGTCAGGGGGAGGTAGAGGTAGAGGAGTTGTCAGGGGGAGGTAGAGGTAGAGGAGTTGTCAGGGGGAGGTAGAGGTAGAGGAGTTGTCAGGGGAGGTAGAGGTAGAGGGGAGGAGTTGTCAGGGGGAGGTAGAGGTAGAGATAAAGGAGTTGTCAGGGGGAGGTAGAGGTAGAGGAGTTGTCAGGGGGAGGTAGAGGTAGAGGTAGAGGGGGAGGAGTTGTCAGGGGAGGTAGAGGTAGAGGGGAGGAGTTGTCAGGGGGAGGTAGAGGTAGGGTCAAGGAGTTGTCAGGGGAGGTAGAGGTAGAGGTAGAGGAGTTGTCAGGGGGAGGTAGAGGTAGAGGTAGAGGAGTTGTCAGGGGGAGGTAGAGGTAGAGGAGTTGTTAGGGGGAGGTAGAGGTAGAGGAGTTGTCAGGTAGAGGTAGAGGTAGAGGAGTTGTCAGGGGGAGGTAGAGGTAGAGGAGTTGTCAGGGGGAGGTAGAGGGGGAGGAGTTGTCAGGGGAGGTAGAGGTAAAGGAGTTGTCAGGGGAAGGTAGAGGGGGAGGAGTTGTCAGGGGAGGTAGAGGGGGAGGGGTTGTCAGGGGGGTAGAGGGGGAGGAGTTGTCAGGGGGAGGTAGAGGGGGAGGTAGGGGGAGGAGTTGTCAGGGGGAGGTAGAGGGGAGGAGTTGTCAGGGGGAGGTAGAGGGGAGGTAGAGGGGAGGAGTTGTCAGGGGGAGGTAGAGGGGGAGGAGTTGTCAGGGGGTAGAGGGGGAGGAGTTGTCAGGGGGAGGTAGAGGGGGAGGAGTTGTCAGGGGGAGGTAGAGGGGGAGGAGTTGTCAGGGGAGGTAGAGGGGGAGGAGTTGTCAGGGGGAGGTAGAGGGGGAGGAGTTGTCAGGGGGAGGTAGAGGGGAGGAGTTGTCAGGGGAGGTAGAGGGGAGGTAGAGGGGGAGGAGTTGTCAGGGGGAGGTAGAGGGGGAGGAGTTGTCAGGGGGAGGTAGAGGGGAGGAGTTGTCAGGGGAGGTAGAGGGGGAGGAGTTGTCAGGGGGAGGTAGAGGGGGAGGTAGAGGGGAGGAGTTGTCAGGGGAGGTAGAGGGGGAGGAGTTGTCAGGGGAGGTAGAGGGGGAGGTAGAGGGGGAGGAGTTGTCAGGGGAGGTAGAGGGGGAGGAGTTGTCAGGGGGAGGTAGAGGGGGAGGAGTTGTCAGGGGGAGGTAGAGGGGGAGGAGTTGTCAGGGGAGGTAGAGGGGGAGGAGTTGTCAGGGGAGGTAGAGGGGAGGAGTTGTCAGGGGAGGTAGAGGGGGAGGAGTTGTCAGGGGGAGGTGGAGGGGGAGGAGTTGTCAGGGGGAGGTGGATAGCTGGTTATGATCCTTTCTTTGTGTAGTTTTGTTCCTGTTGTTTCTGCCCTGCTGTCCTTCTCGATGTCCCACAGTTACTCCCATGGGACCGACGTGTGTGTGTGTGTGTGTGTGTGTGTGTGTGTGTGTGTGTGTGTGTGTGTGTGTGTGTGTGTGTGTGTGTGTGTGTGTGTGTGTGTGTGTGTGTGTGTGTGTGTGTTAATCCCATGGGATGGACGTGGCAGCGGCACCTTGTTTTGAACTGCAGCCAAAGAGACACACTGATGCTCCTCTAGAGCTGAGCAGAGACACTGATGCTCCTCTAGAGCTGAGCAGAGACACTGATGCTCCTCTAGAGCTGAGCAGAGACACTGATGCTCCTCTAGAGCTGAGCAGAGACACTGATGCTCCTCTAGAGCTGAGCAGAGACACTGATGCTCCTCTAGAGCTGAGCAGAGACACTGATGCTCCTCTAGAGCTGAGCAGAGACACTGATGCTCCTCTAGAGCTGAGCAGAGACACTGATGCTCCTCTAGAGCTGAGCAGAGACACAAACACACACTCACACATATTTGACAAAACACAGAGAGAGAGAGAGAATGTGAGTGAGTGAGTGAGTGAGTGAGTGAGTGAGTGAGTGAGTGAGTGAGACAGGGATGGAGACAGAGACACAGTGAGAGAGAGACAGACAGAGAAACAGTGAGAGAGAGGGGGAGCAGAGCAAACTAGAATGCTATTTGGCCCTAAACAGATTACACAGATTCACAAAGATTTTGAAACAAACCCGGTTTAGATAAACTCTCATATCTACTGGGTGAAATACCACAGTGTGACATCACAGCAGAAAGATTTGTGACCTGCTGCCATAAGAAAAGTTCAACCAGTGAAGAACAAACACCATTGTAAATACAACCCATATTTATGTTTATTTATTTTCCATTTTGTACTTTAACCATTTGCACATCGTTACAACACTGTATATATATAATATGACATTTGAAATGTCTTTATTCTTTTGGAACTTCTGTGAGTGTAATGTTCACTGTCCATTTTTATTGTTTATTTCACCTTTGTTTATTATTTATTTCACTTGCTTTGGCGATGTTGACATATGTTTCCCATGTCAATAAAGCCCCTTGAATTGAATTGATGGACATAGAGAGAACAGAGTAGGGAGATGGACATAGAGAGAACAGAGTAGGGAGATGGACATAGAGAGAACAGAGTAGGGAGATGGACATAGAGAGAACAGAGTAGGGAGATGGACATAGAGACAACAGAGTAGGGAGATGGACATAGAGAGAACAGAGTAGGGAGATGGACATAGAGACAACAGAGTAGGGAGATGGACAGAGAGAGAACAGAGTAGGGAGATGGACATAGAGAGAACAGAGTAGGGAGATGGACATAGAGAGAACAGAGTAGGGAGATGGACATAGAGAGAACAGAGTAGGGAGATGGACATAGAGAGAACAGAGTAGGGAGATGGACATAGAGAGAACAGAGTAGGGAGATGGACATAGAGAGAACAGAGTAGGGAGATGGACATAGAGAGAACAGAGTAGGGAGATGGACATAGAGAGAACAGAGTAGGGAGATGGACATAGAGAGAACAGAGTAGGGAGATGGACATAGAGAGAACAGAGTAGGGAGATGGACATAGAGAGAACAGAGTAGGGAGATGGACATAGAGAGAACAGAGTAGGGAGATGGACATAGAGAGAACAGAGTAGGGAGATGGACATAGAGACAACAGAGTAGGGAGATGGACATAGAGAGAACAGAGTAGGGAGATGGACAGAGAGAGAGCAGAGTAGGGAGATGGACAGAGAGATGTAATCAGAGCTGATAAGGGGAACGGTACACAGATATATAGATAGTATCAGGAGGAGAGGAGTGAAGGAGTGACAGACGTACAGACAGAAACAGGTAGTTAAGACAAGATCTAAAAGGACAACGGAAACAAGAGAGACAGTGAAGGAAACAGACTGAATGAGATGTGGACAGGATAGAGAGACAGTGAAGGAAACAGACTGAATGAGATGTGGACAGGATAGAGAGACAGTGAATGAGATGTGGACAGGATAGAGAGACAGTGAATGAGATGTGGACAGGATAGAGAGACAGTGAATGAGATGTGGACAGGATAGAGAGACAGTGAATGAGATGTGGACAGGATAGAGAGACAGTGAAGGGAAATGGACAGAGAGAGATGTGGACAGGATAGAGAGACAGTGAAGGAAACAGACTGAATGAGATGTGGACAGGATAGAGAGACAGTGAAGGAAACAGACTGAATGAGATGTGGACAGGATAGAGAGACAGTGAATGAGATGTGGACAGGATAGAGAGACAGTGAATGAGATGTGGACAGGATAGAGAGACAGTGAATGAGATGTGGACAGGATAGAGAGACAGTGAATGAGATGTGGACAGGATAGAGAGACAGTGAAGGGAAATGGACAGAGAGAGATGTGGACAGGATAGAGAGACAGTGAAGGAAACAGACTGAATGAGATGTGGACAGGATAGAGAGACAGTGAAGGAAACAGACTGAATGAGATGTGGACAGGATAGAGAGACAGTGAATGAGATGTGGACAGGATAGAGAGACAGTGAATGAGATGTGGACAGGATAGAGAGACAGTGAATGAGATGTGGACAGGATAGAGAGACAGTGAATGAGATGTGGACAGGATAGAGAGACAGTGAAGGGAAATGGACAGAGAGAGATGTGGACAGGATAGAGAGACAGTGAAGGAAACAGACTGAATGAGATGTGGACAGGATAGAGAGACAGTGAAGGAAACAGACTGAATGAGATGTGGACAGGATAGAGAGACAGTGAATGAGATGTGGACAGGATAGAGAGACAGTGAATGAGATGTGGACAGGATAGAGAGACAGTGAATGAGATGTGGACAGGATAGAGAGACAGTGAATGAGATGTGGACAGGATAGAGAGACAGTGAAGGAAATGGACAGAGAGAGATGTGGCCAGGATAGAGAGACAGTGAAGGAAACAGACTGAATGAGATGTGGACAGGATAGAGAGACAGTGAAGGAAACAGACTGAATGAGATGTGGACAGGATAGAGAGACAGTGAATGAGATGTGGACAGGATAGAGAGACAGTGAATGAGATGTGGACAGGATAGAGAGACAGTGAATGAGATGTGGACAGGATAGAGAGACAGTGAATGAGATGTGGACAGGATAGAGAGACAGTGAAGGGAAATGGACAGAGAGAGATGTGGACAGGATAGAGAGACAGTGAAGGAAACAGACTGAATGAGATGTGGACAGGATAGAGAGACAGTGAAGGAAACAGACTGAATGAGATGTGGACAGGATAGAGAGACAGTGAATGAGATGTGGACAGGATAGAGAGACAGTGAATGAGATGTGGACAGGATAGAGAGACAGTGAATGAGATGTGGACAGGATAGAGAGACAGTGAATGAGATGTGGACAGGATAGAGAGACAGTGAAGGGAAATGGACAGAGAGAGATGTGGACAGGATAGAGAGACAGTGAAGGAAACAGACTGAATGAGATGTGGACAGGATAGAGAGACAGTGAAGGAAACAGACTGAATGAGATGTGGACAGGATAGAGAGACAGTGAAGGAAACAGACTGAATGAGACGTGGACAGGATAGAGAGACAGTGAATGAGATGTGGACAGGATAGAGAGACAGTGAAGGGAGATGGACAGAGAGAGAGATGTGGACAGGATAGAGAGACAGTGAATGAGACATGGACAGGATAGAGAGACAGTGAAGGAAACAGACTGAATGAGATGTGGACAGGATAGAGAGACAGTGAATGAGATGTGGACAGGATAGAGAGACAGTGAAGGGAGATGGACAGAGAGACATGTGGACAGGATAGAGAGACAGTGAATGAGATGTGGACCGGATAGAGAGACAGTGAATGAGATGTGGACAGGATAGAGAGACAGTGAATGAGATGTGGACAGGATAGAGAGACAGTGAAGGGAGATGGACAGAGAGAGATGTGGACAGGATAGAGAGACAGTGAATGAGATGTGGACAGGATAGAGAGACAGTGAAGGGAGATGGACAGAGAGAGAGAGATGTGGACAGGATAGAGAGACAGTGAATGAGATGTGGACCGGATAGAGAGACAGTGAATGAGATGTGGACAGGATAGAGAGACAGTGAATGAGATGTGGACAGGATAGAGAGACAGTGAATGAGATGTGGACAGGATAGAGAGACAGTGAAGGGAGATGGACAGAGAGACATGTGGACAGGATAGAGAGACAGTGAATGAGATGTGGACAGGATAGAGAGACAGTGAATGAGATGTGGACAGGATAGAGAGACAGTGAATGAGATGTGGACAGGATAGAGAGACAGTGAATGAGATGTGGACAGGATAGAGAGACAGTGAATGAGATGTGGACAGGATAGAGAGACAGTGAATGAGATGTGGACAGGATAGAGAGACAGTGAATGAGATGTGGACAGGATAGAGAGACAGTGAAGGGAGATGGACAGAGAGAGAGAGATGTGGACAGGATAGAGAGAGAGACAGCTGTAGAAGAGGTGCCACAGCTCCCATAGCTCCTAAATGCCCAGCCCAGGCATGTCTTTCTGTCTGTCCACACATCCGGTTGCTCACAGGGCCAGTTTAGGGAAAGGTAGGGCAAGGCAGAGACAGGACAGGGGTTGACTGGTAGGCTTGACAGTGCTTGTTAAGGTTGGCTGGGTTCAGCAGAGCAGGACTGGTCTGTGGCTGGAGTTGACTAGTAGGCTTGGTGAGGCAGAGTACACCTGGGACAGGGCAGAGTTGGCTGAGGCAGAGTACACCCGGGGCAGGGTGGAGCAGGGCAGGTTGGGTTAGGCAGGGTGGAGCAGGGTAGGTTGGGGTTAGGCAGGGTGGAGCAGGGTAGGTTGGGGTTAGGCAGGGTGGAGCAGGGCAGGTTGGGTTAGGCAGGGTGGAGCAGGGTAGGTTGGGTTAGGCAGGGTGGAGCAGGGTAGGTTGGGTTTAGGCAGGGTGGAGCAGGGCAGGTTGGGTTAGGCAGGGTGGAGCAGGGTAGGTTGGGGTTAGGCAGGGTGGAGCAGGGTAGGTTGGGGTTAGGCAGGGTGGAGCAGGGCAGGTTGGGGTTAGGCAGGGTGGAGCAGGGTAGGTTGGGGTTAGGCAGGGTGGAGCAGGACAGGTTGGGGTTAGGCAGGGTGGAGCAGGGTAGGTTGGGGTTAGGCAGGGTGGAGCAGGGTAGGTTGGGGTTAGGCAGGGTGGAGTAGGGCAGGTTGGGTTAGGCAGAGTGGAGCAGGGTAGGTTGGGTTGGGGTTAGGCAAGGTGGAGCAGGGCAGGTTGGGGTTAGGCAGGGTGGAGCAGGGCAGGTTGGGGTTAGGCAGGGTGGAGCAGGGCAGGTTGGGGTTAGGCAGGGTGGAGCAGGGTAGGTTGGGTTGGGGTTAGGCAAGGTGGAGCAGGGCAGGTTGGGGTTAGGCAGGGTGGAGCAGGGTAGGTTGGGGTTAGGCAGGGTGGAGCAGGGTAGGTTGGGGTTAGGCAGGGTGGAGCAGGGTAGGTTGGGGTTAGGCAGGGTGGAGCAGGGTAGGTTGGGGTTAGGCAGGGTGGAGTAGGGCAGGTTGGGTTAGGCAGAGTGGAGCAGGGCTGAGATGTATCCTCTGTGTATTGTCTGGTTAATCCTCAGCCCTTGGTCCTGGCCTGGGGTAGAGGGGTTTAGGGGGGGGGGGCAGAAGGGGGTAGGAGAGGCAGAAACAGGCCTGAACAGCTGGCGTTGGGGAAGTCGGGGACTGGATCATTGTGTGTAAGTGGAGTGTGTCAGTGTGTGTATGAGAAGAGTGTGTTAGTGTGAGGAGTGTGTGTGAGATTGACAGAGAGTCTGGCGAAGCTGTGACTGTCAAAGGACCCCCCCCCCAAAAACACACACACACACACAGACCAGGCGTTCCCAGCTGTCCCTGGGGGTTTTAAAAGCCTAGGCAAAATATGAACAGTGTTTTCTTCATTGGGGGAGTAGAGTGTGTTGTGTTTAGTATTTCAAATAGTATATGAACCCAGGTCTCTGAACTCTCTGAGCTGGGTACCAGGTCTGCCCCCCGGGGCTCCTGTCTTACCCCTCTCTGAGCTGGGTACCAGGTCTGCCCCCCGGGGCTCCTGTCTTACCCCTCTCTGAGCTGGGTACCAGGTCTGCCCCCCAGGGCTCCAGTCTTACCCCTCTCTGAGCTGGGTACCAGGTCTGCCCCCCAGGGCTCCAGTCTTACCCCTCTCTGAGCTGGGTACCAGGTCTGCCCCCCGGGGCTCCAGTCTTACCCCTCTCTGAGCTGGGTACCAGGTCTGCCCCCCGGGGCTCCTGTCTTACCCCTCTCTGAGCTGGATACCAGGTCTGCCCCCCGGGGCTCCAGTCTTACCCCTCTCTGAGCTGGGTACCAGGTCTGCCCCCCGGGGCTCCATTTTTACCCCTCTCTGAGCTGCGTACCAGGTCTGCCCCCCAGGGCTCCAGTCTTACCCCTCTCTGAGCTGGGTACCAGGTCTGCCCCCCGGGGCTCCAGTCTTACCCCTCTCTGAACTCTCTGAGCTGGGTACCAGCTAGGGGGGAGGAGATGGGGGAGGAGGTGGGGAGAGAGGAGGGGGCTAGGGGGGGAGGAGATGGGGGAGGAGATGGGGAGGAGGGGGGGCTAAAGGGGGGGGAGGGGGAGAGAGGAGGGGGCTAGGGGGAGGAGATGGGGAGGAGGGGGGCTAGGGGGAAGGAGGGGGAGAGAGGAGGGGCTAGGGGGAGGAGATGGGGAGGAGGGGGGCTAGGGGGAGGAGGGGGAGAGAGGAGGGGCTAGGGGGAGGAGATGGGGAGGGGGGCTAGGGGGAGGAGATGGGGGAGGAGGGGGAGAGAGGAGGGGGCTAGGGAGGAGGAGATGGGGGGGGGGGGCTAGGGGGAGGAGATGGGGGAGGAGGGGGAGAGAGGAGGGGGCTAGGGGGAGGAGATGGGGAGGGGGGCTAGGGGGAGGAGATGGGGGAAGTAGGGAATACACAGCTTTATTCTCCTGGAACTTCTGTGACATTTTAAAGGGAAACCAATGAAGAACAAACACCATTGTAAAAACAACCTACTGTATGTTTAGAGAAAAGTGACAGGAGCTGAAAGAAGGGAGAGAAAAGGAGGGGAAGAGATTGTAAAGTTGGGTTGTTGTGAAAGAGAAGTTAAATAGAGATCCATGAGGTAGATCTGTAATATAACATGCTGATACTGTGGTCGTCAGAACAGAGTGAGGAAGTGCAGATCTCAGAGCTGGGGCCGGATGTGAGCCTCGTTAAGGCAGGGGGCTGTGCAGCTGCTGGTTAGGCTGCAGGCTAGCATGTGTGTGTGTGTGTGTGTGTGTGTGTGTGTGTGTGTGTGTGTGTGTGTGTGTGTGTGTGTGTGTGTGTGTGTGTGTGTGTGTGTGTGTGTGTGTGTGTGTGTGTGTGTGTGTGTGTGTGTGTGTGTGTGTACTAAGTGGGAGGGCACAGCGCTTCCCTCCCGGCACCAGGAATATCCCCTGTTAGGACCAGATTACAGCAGAGCAGAGCAAGACTGACGGCCTATAATTTCTCTCTCCCAATCAGCTTATTTCTCTCTCTCTCACCCAATCAGCTTATCTCTCTCTCTCTTCCTCCTCCTCTCTCTCCTCTCTCCTCTCTCTCACCCAATCAGTTTATCTCTCTCTCTCTCTCTCTCTCTCTCTCTCTCTCTCTCTCTCTCTCTCTCTCTCTCTCTCTCTCTCTCTCTATCTCTCTCTCTCTCTATCTCTCTCTCTCTCCTCTCTATCTCTCTCTCTCTCCTCTCTATCTCTCTCTCTCTCTCTCCTCTCTCTCACCCAATCAGTTTATCTCTCTCTCTCCTCTCCTCTCTATCTCTCTCTCTCTCTCACCCAATCAGTTTATCTCTCTCTCTCTCTCTCTCTCTCTCTCTCTCTCTCTCTCTCTCTCTCTCTCTCTCTCTCTCTCTCTCTCTCTCTCTCTCTCTCTCCCTCTCTCCCTCTCTCTCTCTCTCTCTCTCTCTCTCTCTCTCTCTCTCTCTCTCTCTCTCTCTCCCTCTATCTCTCTCTCTCTCTCTCTCTATCTCTCTCTCTCTCTCTCTCTCTCTCTCTCTCTCTCTCTCTCTCTCTCTCTCTCTCTCTCTCTCTCTCTCTCTCTCTCTCTCTCTCTCTCTCTCTCTCTCTCTCTCTCTCTCTCTCTCTCTCTCTCTCTCTCTCTCTCTCTCTCTCTCTCCTCTCTGTCCCTTGCTTCTCTCTGATTCTCCCTTATCTCCCTCTTATCTCCCTCTCTGTCTCTCGTTCTATCGCCCACTCAGCTCTTCTCTCTCTCTGTGTCTGGTGTTTCTCTGTTGACAGTCTGTGTGTGAGGCAGCAGGAGATCTGTTGCAAGGATTGGTTTCAGCAGTGTGTGTGTGTGTGTGTGTCTTGTGGGGGGGTGGGGGATACGAACCACTTTACAGTGTGGATGGCCAACATACTGTTAATACGCACTGTCTATATTTCACCCCCCCTCTCTCTCTCTCTCTCTCTCTCTCTCTCTCTCTCTCTCTCTCTCTCTCTCTCTCTCTCTCTCTCTCACTCTCTCACTCTCTCGCTCTCGCTCTCGCTCTCGCTCTCGCTCTCGCTCTCGCTCTCGCTCTCGCTCTCGCTCTCTCTCTCTCTCTCTCTCTCTCTCTCTCTCTCTCTCTCTCTCTCTCTCTCTCTCTCTCTCTCTCTCTCTCTCTCTCTCTCTCTCTCTCTCTCTCTCTCTCTCTCTCTCTCTCTCTCTCTCTCTCTCTCTCTCTCTCTCTCTCTCTCTCTCTCTCTCTCTCGCTCTCGCTCTCGCTCTCGCTCTCGCTCTCGCTCTCGCTCTCGCTCTCGCTCTCGCTCTCGCTCTCGCTCTCGCTCTCTCTGTCTCCCTCTCCCTCTCCCTCTCTCTGTCTCTGTCTCTGTCTCTGTCTCTCTCTCTCTCTCTCTCTCTCTCTCTCTCTCTCTCTCTCTCTCTCTCTCTCTCTCTCTCTCTCTCTCTCTCTCTGTCTTTATTCAGTTGGTAAAGGGTGTGAGTATGGTGGAAGATGTGTACACTGCCGTTGTTAATCATTAGCCCTGTTGTAGAGATTGGAAGTTATTTATAATGTATCTGTTCCAGTCTCCTTCTCTCCAACGTTGACAGGAAACTCAGCTGACAGCTCAACCTCAGCCGCCAGTGTTTCCAAACCTTTTCACTGTTGCCATCTTTGTTGTCGTATTTTGGGAAATGTTTTGGGAAAATCACAGCAAAACACTGAAGTCATTAAAAAGTTGTTCTACACAGATTTTTACTTCCGAAAAGGGCGAAGGATGAATGAGAGAAGAGAGGAGACAAGGGGTGATAGGAGGGGGAAGGGAGGAGACAAGGGGTGATAGGATACAGGTGGGATGGGGGAGAAGAGAGGGAGACAAGGGGTGATAGGATACAGGCGGATGGGGAGAAGAGAGGAGACAAGGGTGATAGGATACAGGTGGGATGGGGGAGAAGAGAGGAGACAAGGGGTGATAGGAGGGGAAGGGAGGAGACAAGGGGTGATAGGAGGGGAAGAGAGGAGACAAGGGTGATAAGATACAGGTGGGATGGGGGAGAAGAGAGGAGACAAGGGGTGATAGGATACAGGCGGATGGGGGAGAAGAGAGGAGACAAGGGGTGATAGGATACAGGTGGGATGGGGGAGAAGAGAGGAGACAAGGGGTGATAGGAGGGGAAGGGAGGAGACAAGGGGTGATAGGATACAGGTGGGATGGGGGAGAAGAGAGGAGACAAGGGGTGATAGGAGGGGGAAGAGAGGAGACAAGGGGTGATAGGATACAGGTGGGATGGGGGAGAAGAGAGGAGACAAGGGGTGATAGGAGGGGGAAGGGGAGGAGACAAGGGCTGATAGGACACAGGTGGGATGGGGGAAGAGAGGAGACAAGGGGTGATAGGAGGGGAAGGGAGGAGACAAGGGGTGATAGGATACAGGTGGGATGGGGGAGAAGAGAGGAGACAAGGGGTGATAGGAGGGGGAAGGGAGGAGACAAGGGCTGATAGGATACAGGTGGGATGGGGAGAAGAGAGGAGACAAGGGGTGATAGGAGGGGGAAGGGAGGAGACAAGGGGTGATAGGATACAGGTGGGATGGGGGAGAAGAGAGGAGACAAGGGGTGATAGGAGGGGGAAGGGAGGAGACAAGGGCTGATAGGATACAGGTGGGATGGGGGAGAAGAGAGGAGACAAGGGGTGATAGGAGGGGAAGGGAGGAGACAAGGGCTGATAGGATACAGGTGGGATGGGGGAGAAGAGAGGAGACAAGGGGTGATAGGAGGGGAAGGGAGGAGACAAGGGCTGATAGGATACAGGTGGGATGGGGGAGAAGAGAGGAGACAAGGGGTGATAGGATACAGGTGGGATGGGGGAGAAGAGGCTGGGGGAGGGGGAGAGAGGCTGGTGGAGGGGGAGAGAGGCTGGGGGGAGGGGGGAGAGGCTGGGGGAGGGGGAGAGAGGCTGGGGGAGAGAGGCTGGGGGGGGGGAGAGGCTGGGGGAGAGAGGCTGGGATAGAGGATGGGGGGAGGGGAGTGAGGCTGGGATAGACGCTGGGGGGAGGGGGAGTGAGGCTGGGATAGAGGCTTGGGGAGGGGAGTGAGGCTGGGACAGAGGCTGGGGAGGGGAGTGAGGCTGGGGGAGGGGAGTGAGGCTGGGATAGAGCTAAGTGGGAGAGAGGGGGAAGGGAGGAGAGACCAGGGGAAGGGAGGAGAAAGTGGGGGAAGGAAGCAAAGTTGGGGAAGGGAGGAGAGAGTGGAGGAAGGGAGGAGAGAGTGGAGGAAGAGAGGCGAGAGTGGAGGAAGAGACGCGAGAGTGGGGGAAGGGAGGAGAGAGGGGGGGGACGGGAGGATAGAGCTGGGGAATGGAGGAGAGAGTGGAGGAAGGGAGGAGAGAGCGGGGGGAAGGGAGGAGAAAGTGGAGGAAGGGAGGAGAGAGCGGGGGAAGGGAGAAGAGAGTGGGGGAAGGGGGAGGAGAGAGTGGGGGGAAGGGAGGAGAGAGTGGGGGGAAGGGAGGAGAGAGTGGGGGAAGGGAGGAGAGAGCGGGGGAAGGGAGAAGAGAGTGGGGGAAGGGAGGAGAGAGTGGGGGAAGAGAGGATAGAGCAGGGGAAGGGAGGAGAGAGTGGGGGAAGGGAGGAGAGAGTGGGGGAAGGGAGGAGAGAGTGGGGGGAAGGAGGGAGAGAGAGGGGGAAGGGAGGATAGAGTGGGGGAAGGGAGGAGAGAGTGGGGGAAGGGAGGAGAGAGTGGGGGGAAGGAGGAGAGAGAGTGGGGGAAGGGAGGAGAGTGTGGGGGGAAGGGAGGAGAGAGTGGGGGAAGGGAGGAGAGAGTGGGGGAAGGGAGGAGAGAGTGGGGGAAGGGGGAGGAGAGAGGGGGGAAAGTGGGGGGAGGACATAGTGGGGGAAGGGAGGAGAGAGTGGGGGGAAGGGAGGAGAGAGTGGGGGAAGGGAGGAGAGAGTGGGGGGGGGAAGGGAGGAGAGAGCGGGGGGAGGGAGGGAGAGAGGGGGGGAAGGGAGGAGAGAGAGTGGGGGGAAGCGAGGAGAGAGTGGGGGAAGGGGAGGATATAGAGGGGGGGAGGGGGAGGATATAGTGGGGGAAGGGAGGAGAGAGTGGGGGGAAGGGAGGAGAGAGAGTGGGGGGGGGGGGGGGAGGGGGGGGATAGGAGTGGGGGAAGGGAGGATAGAGTGGGGGGGGGGAGGGGGGAGGGAGAGAGGGGGAAGGGAGGAGAGAGTGGGGGGGAAGGGAGGATATAGTGGGGGAAGGGAGGATATAGTGGGGGAAGGGAGGATATAGTGGGGGAAGGGAGGATATAGTGGGGGAAGGGAGGATATAGTGGGGGAAGGGAGGAGAGAGTGGGGGGAAGGGAGGAGAGAGTGGGGGGAAGGGAGGAGAGAGTGGGGGAAGGGAGGATATAGTGGGGAAGGGAGGATATAGTGGGGGAAGGGAGGAGAGAGTGGGGGGAAGTGAGGATATAGTGGGGGGAAGGGAGGAGAGAGTGGGGGGAAGGGAGGAGAGAGGGGGGAAGGGAGGATAGAGTGGGGGAAGGGGAGGAGAGAGAGGGGGGAGAAAGGGACCACAAGGTGAAACCGGAGATGGAATGTGTGAGGAATGTAGGGAATGGTAGGAGGTTTTCCTGCTGGGAGGAGGAGAGGGAGGGAGGGAGGGAATGGGGGAGGGAGAGCAGCTCCACCGCTGAGCTGACCCAACACATGAGGCCTGTGTCCTCTATCACCTACCCATACTGCTCAGTGTTCTCTCTCTCTCTCTCTGTTCCACTCTCTCTGTCTTCCACTTTCTCCTTTTCCTAACCCCCTTCTCTCACTGGTCTTCCACTCACTCTCCCTCTCCTCCCTCCATACCTCCCCCTCTTACCTCCCTTCTCTCACTGCTCTCCCACTCACTCTCCCTCTCCTCCCTCCATACCTCCCCCTCTTACCTCCCTTCTCTCACTGCTCTTCCACTCACTCTCCCTCTCCTCCCTCCATACCTCCCCCTCTTACCTCCCTTCTCTCACTGCTCTTCCACTCACTCTCCCTCTCCTCCCTCCATACCTCCCCTCTTACCTCCCTTCTCTCACTGCTCTTCCACTCACTCTCCCCTCTCCTCCCTCCATACCTCCCCTCTTACCTCCCTTCTCTCACTGCTCTTCCACTCACTCTCCCTCTCCTCCCTCCATACCTCCCCCTCTTACCTCCCTTCTCTCACTGCTCTTCCACTCACTCTCCCTCTCCTCCCTCCATACCTCCCCCTCTTACCTCCCTTCTCTCACTGCTCTTCCACTCACTCTCTCTCTCCTCCCTCCATACCTCCCCCTCTTACCTCCGTTCTCTCACTGCTCTTCCACTCACTCTCCCTCTCCTCCCTCCATACCTCCCCCTCTTACCTCCCTTCTCTCACTGCTCTTCCACTCACTCTCCCTCTCCTCCCTCCATACCTCCCCCTCTTACCTCCCTTCTCTCACTGCTCTCCCACTCACTCTCCCTCTCCTCCCTCCATACCTCCCCCTCTCTCAGCCTGAAGCCAATGACTGCTGCTTGCTGCTTGCTGCTACTTACTGCTGTTTGAGACAGAGCTTGTTGTTGTTTGCTGCCTCTGGCGTGGTTCCAAGGTTTGACAGTCACAAGATTGTTATGTCATTTAGTTCGGCTCCCCTCTCTGGCTCCAGCCAGGGTTTTAGGCCCAGAGAAACCTTTTCCTTGCCTTTCCAAATATGCACCAATTGTTGGGCGGTACGCGATCGGTCATATCTCCTGCTGGCTGTTTTGGAACAGGGAAGCGGAGTGAACTTTAAAGATTATGGAGAACGTTGTGTGGTCTCTCATGTCTGTCTGCCCTTAGCCTCTCACCTTTAACCTCTCACCTTTAACCTCTCACATGACTAATTATTGGACTGTTAGGACTCCATTTTACCTTTCTTTCTCTCTCTCTCTCTCTCTCTCTCTCTCTCTCTCTCTCTCTCTCTCTCTCTCTCTCTCTCTCTCTCTCTCTCTCTCGCTTTGTCTCTCTTTCTCTCTGGTCCCATAGAGTTCTGGTCCCATAGGGTTCTGGTCCCATAGAGTTCTGTTCCCATAGGGCTCTGGTCCCATAGAGTTCTGGTCCCATAGAGTTCTGTTCCCATAGGGCTCTGGTCCCATAGGGCTCTGTTCCCATAGAGTTCTGTTCCCATAGGGCTCTGTTCCCATAGAGTTCTGGTCTAATTGGGTTGCTGTCCTGGGGCTCTGTAGGGTGTGTTTGTGTTTGTGAACAGAGCCCCAGGACAGCAACCCAATTAGACCAGAACTCTATGGAAACAGAGCCCTATGGGAACAGAACTCTATGGGACCAGAGCCCCAGGACCAGCTTGCTTAGGGGACTCTTCTCCAGGTTCATCTCTCTGTAGGTGATGGCTTTGTTCCTTTTAGTTGGTTGCAGAATTTTGATAATTAGTGGGTATCGGCCTAATTCTGCTCTGCAGGCATTATTTGGTGTTTTACGTTGTACAAGGAGGATATTTTTGCAGAAGAGTCTCAATTTGGTGTTTGTCCCATTTTGTGAAGTCTTGGTTGGTGAGCGGACCCCAGACCTCACAACCATAAAGGGCAATGGGTTCTATGACTGATTCAAGGATTTCTTAATTTTTTTATTTGATTATCTATTTATTTTTACACCTTTTTTCTCCCCAATTTCATGGTATCCAATTGTCAGTAGTTACTATCTAGTCTCATCACTACAACTCCCTTACGGACTCGGGAGAGACGAAGGTCGAGAGCCATACGTCCTCCGAAACACAACCCAACCAAGCCGCACTGCTTCTTCACACAGCGCGCATCCAACCGCACCAATGTGTCGGAGGAAACACCGTGCACCTGGCGACCTGGTCAGCGTGCACTGCGCCCGGCCCGCCATGCGGCCGGCTGTGACAGAGCCTGAGCTTGAACCCAGAGTCTCTGATGGCACAGCTAGCACTGCGATGCATTGCCCTAGACCACTGGGAGGCCT
The DNA here is from genome assembly GCF_021184085.1 of Oncorhynchus gorbuscha. Classification (NCBI taxonomy): domain Eukaryota; kingdom Metazoa; phylum Chordata; class Actinopteri; order Salmoniformes; family Salmonidae; genus Oncorhynchus; species Oncorhynchus gorbuscha. The sequence goes on from NW_025746099.1 coordinate 117,647, forward strand.
GATTCCAGTAGTTTTAGCCAGATCCTAATTGGTATGTCAAATTTGATGTTCCTTTTGATGGCGTAGAAGGCCCTTGTTGCCTTGTCTCTCAGATGGTTCACAGCTTTGTGGAAGTTACCTGTGGAGCTGATGGTTAGGTCGAGGTATGTATCGTTTTTTGTGTCTAGATGGTATTTGTAGTTGTGGTTCTGGCAACTGGGCCTTTTTTGGAACACCATTATTTTTGTCTTACTGAGATTTACTGTCAGGGCCCAGGTCTGACAGAATCTGTGCAGAAGATCTAAGTGCTGCTGTAGGCCCTCCTTGGTTGGTGACAGAGGCACCAGATAATCAGCAAACAGTAGACATCTCTCTCTCTCTTTGTCTCGCTCTCTGCTTCGCTCACTGTCTCTCTCTCTGTCTCTCTTTCTCTCTCTGTCTCTCTCTTTGTCTTTCTGTCTCTCTCTTTGTCTCTCTCTGTCTCTCTCTCTCTCTCTCTCTCTGTCTCTGTCTCTCTCTCTCTCTCTCTCTCTGTCTCTCTCTCTCTCTCTCTCTCTCTCTCTCTCTCTCTCTCTCTCTCTCTCTCTCTCTCTCTCTCTGTCTCTGTCTCTGTCTCTGTCTCTGTCTCTGTCTCTGTCTCTGTCTCTGTCTCTGTCTCTGTCTCTGTCTCTCTCTGTCTCTGTGTCAGAGAGGATGGCTCCTACGTCTCTGTGTCTGACGGATGGCTCCTCTGTCTCTGTCTCTTTGTCTGAAGGATGGCTCCTATGTCTCTGTCTCTGTGTCTGAAGGATGGCTCCTCTGTCTCCGTCTCTGTGTCTGAAGGATGGCTCCTATGCCTCTGTCTCTGTGTCTGAAGGATGGCTCCTCTGTCTCTGTGTCTGAAGGATGGCTCCTCTGTCTCTGTGTCTGAAGGATGGCTCCTCTGTCTCTGTGTCTGAAGGATGGCTCCTCTGTCTCTGTGTCTGAAGGATGGCTCCTATGTCTCTGTGTCTGAAGGATGGCTCCTCTGTCTCTGTGTCTGAAGGATGGCTCCTATGTCTCTGTGTCTGAAGGATGGCTCCTCTGTCTCTGTCTCTGTGTCTGAAGGATGGCTCCTATGTCTATGTCTCTGTGTCTGAAGGATGGCTCCTATGTCTCTGTGTCTGAAGGATGGCTCCTCTGTCTCTGTCTCTGTGTCTGAAGGATGGCTCCTATGTCTATGTCTCTGTGTCTGAAGGATGGCTCCTCTGTCTCTGTCTCTGTGTCTGAAGGATGGCTCCTATGTCTATGTCTCTGTGTCTGAAGGATGACTCCTATGTCTCTGTGTCTGAAGGATGGCTCCTCTGTCTCTGTCTCTGTGTCTGAAGGATGGCTCCTCTGTCTCTGTGTCTGAAGGATGGCTCCTATGCCTCTGTCTCTGTGTCTGAAGGATGGCTCCTCTGTCTCTGTGTCTGAAGGATGGCTCCTCTATCTCTGTGTCTGAAGGATGGCTCCTATGTCTCTGTCTCTGTGTCTGAAGGATGGCTCCTCTGTCTCTGTGTCTGAAGGATGGCTCCTATGTCTCTGTGTCTGAAGGATGGCTCCTCTGTCTCTGTCTCTGTGTCTGAAGGATGGCTCCTCTGTCTCTGTGTCTGAAGGATGGCTCCTATGCCTCTGTCTCTGTGTCTGAAGGATGGCTCCTCTGTCTCTGTGTCTGAAGGATGGCTCCTCTGTCTCTGTGTCTGAAGGATGGCTCCTATGCCTCTGTCTCTGTGTCTGAAGGATGGCTCCTCTGTCTCTGTGTCTGAAGGATGGCTCCTCTGTCTCTGTGTCTGAAGGATGGCTCCTATGTCTCTGTCTCTGTGTCTGAAGGATGGCTCCTCTGTCTCTGTGTCTGAAGGATGGCTCCTATGTCTCTGTGTCTGAAGGATGGCTCCTCTGTCTCTGTCTCTGTGTCTGAAGGATGGCTCCTCTGTCTCTGTGTCTGAAGGATGGCTCCTCTGTCTCTGTGTCTGAAGGATGGCTCCTCTGTCTCTGTGTCTGAAGGATGGCTCCTCTGTCTCTGTGTCTGAAGGATGGCTCCTCTGTCTCTGTGTCTGAAGGATGGCTCCTCTGTCTCTGTGTCTGAAGGATGGCTCCTCTGTCTCTGTGTCTGAAGGATGGCTCCTCTGTCTCTGTGTCTGAAGGATGGCTCCTATGTCTCTGTCTCTGTGTCTGAAGGATGGCTCCTCTGTCTCTGTGTCTGAAGGATGGCTCCTATGTCTCTGTCTCTGTGTCTGAAGGATGGCTCCTATGCCTCTGTGTCTGAAGGATGGCTCCTCTGTCTCTGTGTCTGAAGGATGGCTCCTCTGTCTCTGTGTCTGAAGGATGGCTCCTACGTCTCTGTGTCTGAAGGATGGCTCCTATGTCTCTGTCTC
>NW_025746099.1:125000-130000 GCF_021184085.1 Oncorhynchus gorbuscha
AGGAGGGTTAAGGTTGGGGTTAGAATAAGGGTCAGAGCAGGTTTAGGATCAGGAGGGTTAAGGTTGGGGTTAGAATAAGGGTCAGGGCAGGTTTAGGATCAGGAGGGTTAAGGTTGGGGTTAGAATAAGGGTCAGGGCTAGGTTTAGGATCAGGAGGGTTAAGGTTGGGGTTAGAATAAGGGTCAGGGCAGGTTTAGGATCTGGAGGGTTAAGGTTGGGGTTAGAATAAGGGTCAGGGCTAGGTTTAGGATCAGGAGGGTTAAGGTTGGGGTTAGAATAAGGGTCAGGGCAGGTTTAGGATCAGGAGGGTTAAGGTTGGGGTTAGAATAAGGGTCAGGGCAGGTTTAGGATCTGGAGGGTTAAGGTTGGGGTTAGAATAAGGGTCAGGGCTAGGTTTAGGATCAGGAGGGTTAAGGTTGGGGTTAGAATAAGGGTCAGGGCAGGTTTAAGATCAGGAGGGTTAAGGTTGGGGTTAGAATAAGGGTCAGAGCAGGTTTAGGATCAGGAGGGTTAAGGTTGGGGTTAGAATAAGGGTCAGGGCAGGTTTAGGATCAGGAGGGTTAAGGTTGGGGTTAGAATAAGGGTCAGGGCAGGTTTAGGATCAGGAGGGTTAAGGTTACGGTTAGAATAAGGGTCAGGGCAGGTTTAGGATCAGGAGGGTTAAGGTTGGGGTTAGAATAAGGGTCAGAGCAGGTTTAGGATCAGGAGGGTTAAGGTTGGGGTTAGAATAAGGGTCAGGGCAGGTTTAGGATCAGGAGGGTTAAGGTTACGGTTAGAATAAGGGTCAGGGCAGGTTTAGGATCAGGAGGGTTAAGGTTACGGTTAGAATAAGGGTCAGGGCAGGTTTAGGATCAGGAGGGTTAAGGTTACGGTTAGAATAAGGGTCAGGGCAGGTTTAGGATCAGGAGGGTTAAGGTTGGGGTTAGAATAAGGGTCAGGGCAGGTTTAGGATCTGGAGGGTTAAGGTTACGGTTAGAATAAGGGTCAGGGCTAGGTTTAGGATCAGGAGGGTTAAGGTTGGGGTTAGAATAAGGGTCAGGGCAGGTTTAAGATCAGGAGGGTTAAGGTTAGAGTCTGATCATCTGTAGGGTTAGAGTCTGATAGTCTGATAGTCTGTAGGGTTAGAGTCTGATAGTCTGTAGGGTTAGAGTCTGATAGTCTGATAGTCTGTAGGGTTAGAGTCTGATAGTCTGATCGTCTGTAGGGTTAGAGTCTGATAGTCTGTAGGGTTAGAGTCTGATAGTCTGTAGGATTAGAGTCTGATAGTCTGTAGGGTTAGAGTCTGATAGTCTGTAGGGTTAGAGTCTGATAGTCTGTAGGGTTAGAGTCTGATCGTCTGTAGGGTTAGAGTCTGATAGTCTGATAGTCTGTAGGGTTAGAGTCTGATAGTCTGATAGTCTGTAGGGTTAGAGTCTGATAGTCTGTAGGTTTAGAGTCTGATAGTCTGTAGGGTTAGAGTCTGATAGTCTGTAGGGTTAGAGTCTGATAGTCTGATAGTCTGATAGTCTGTAGGGTTAGAGTCTGATAGTCTGTAGGGTTAGAGTCTGATAGACTGATAGTCTGATAGTCTGATAGTCTGATAGTCTGTAGGGTTAGAGTCTGATAGTCTGTAGGGTTAGAGTCTGATAGTCTGTAGGGTTAGAGTCTGATAGTCTGTAGGGTTAGAGTCTGATAGTCTGATAGTCTGTAGGGTTAGAGTCTGATAGTCTGTAGGGTTAGAGTCTGATAGTCTGATAGTCTGATAGTCTGATAGTCTGTAGGGTTAGAGTCTGATAGTCTGTAGGGTTAGAGTCTGATAGTCTGTAGGGTTAGAGTCTGATAGTCTGATAGTCTGTAGGGTTAGAGTCTGATAGTCTGATAGTCTGTAGGGTTAGAGTCTGATAGTCTGAAGGGTTAGAGTCTGATAGTCTGATAGTCTGATAGTCTGAAGGGTTAGAGTCTGATAGTCTGTAGGGTTAGAGTCTGATAGTCTGATAGTCTGATAGTCTGTAGGGTTAGAGTTAGAGTCTGATAGTCTGATAGTCTGTAGGGTTAGAGTTAGAGTCTGATAGTCTGTAGGGTTAGAGTTAGAGTCTGATAGTCTGATAGTCTGAAGGGTTAGAGTTAGAGTCTGATAGTCTGAAGGGTTAGAGTCTGATAGTCTGATAGTCTGTAGGGTTAGAGTCTGATAGTCTGAAGGGTTAGAGTCTGATAGTCTGATAGTCTGATAGTCTGAAGGGTTAGAGTCTGATAGTCTGTAGGGTTAGAGTCTGATAGTCTGATAGTCTGATAGTCTGTAGGGTTAGAGTCTGATAGTCTGATAGTCTGATAGTCTGTAGGGTTAGAGTTAGAGTCTGATAGTCTGATAGTCTGAAGGGTTAGAGTCTGATAGTCTGTAGGGTTAGAGTCTGATAGTCTGAAGGGTTAGAGTCTGATAGTCTGTAGGGTTAGAGATGAAAATAAAATAGATGAGTTGGTTTAGCGCTGTGGAGCTAAACCAACTGGACTGATGGTATACTGGACTGATGGTATCTGGACTGATGGTATCTGGACTGATGGCATCTGGACTGATGGTATCTGGACTGATGGTCTCTGGACTGATGGTATCTGGACTGATGGTCTCTGCAGCTGATGGTATCTGGACTGATGGTCTCTGCAGCTGATGGTATCTGGACTGATGGTATCTGGACTGATGGTATCTGGACTGATGGTATCTGGACTGATGGTATCTGGACTGATGGTCTCTGCAGCTGATGGTATCTGGACTGATGGTCTCTGCAGCTGATGGTATCTGGACTGATGGTCTCTGCAGCTGGTGGTATCTGGACTGATGGCATCTGGACTGATGGTATCTGGACTGATGGTATCTGGACTGATGGTATCTGGACTGATGGTCTCTGCAGCTGATGGTATCTGGACTGATGGTCTCTGCAGCTGATGGTATCTGGACTGATGGTATCTGGACTGATGGTATCTGGACTGATGGTCTCTGCAGCTGATGGTATCTGGACTGATGGTATCTGGACTGATGGTATCTGAACTGATGGTATCTGGACTGATGGTATCTGGACTGATGGTATCTGGACTGATGGTATCTGGACTGATGGTATCTGCATCTGATGGTATCTGGACTGATGGTATCTGGACTGATGGTATCTGCATCTGATGGTATCTGGACTGATGGTATCTGGACCTGGACTGATGGTATCTGGACTGATGGTATATGCATCTGATGGTATCTGGACTGATGGTCTCTGGACTGATGGTCTCTGCATCTGATGGTATCTGGACTGATGGTATCTGGACTGATGGTCTCTGCATCTGATGGTATCTGGACTGATGGTATCTGGACTGATGGTCTCTGCATCTGATGGTATACTGGACTGATGGTATCTGGACTGATGGTATCTGGACTGATGGTATCTGGACTGATGGTATCTGGACTGATGGTATCTGGACTGATGGTATACTGGACTGATGGTATCTGGACTGATGGTATCTGGACTGATGGTATACTGGACTGATGGTATCTGGACTGATGGTATATGCATCTGATGGTATCTGGACTGATGGTATCTGGACTGATGGTATATGCATCTGATGGTATCTGGACTGATGGCATCTGGACTGATGGTATCTGGACTGATGGTATCTGGACTGATGGTATCTGGACTGATGGTATACTGGACTGATGGTATCTGCATCTGATGGTATCTGGACTGATGGTATCTGGACCTGGACTGATGGTATCTGCATCTGATGGTATCTGGACCTGGACTGATGGTATCTGGACTGATGGTATCTGGACTGATGGTATACTGGACTGATGGTATCTGGACTGATGGTATCTGGACTGATAGTATACTGGACTGATGGTATCTGGACTGATGGTATATGCATCTGATGGTATCTGGACTGATGGCATCTGGACTGATGGTATCTGGACTGATGGTATCTGGACTGATGGTATCTGGACTGATGGTATCTGGACTGATGGTATACTGGACTGATGGTATCTGCATCTGATGGTATCTGGACTGATGGTATCTGGACCTGGACTGATGGTATCTGCATCTGATGGTATCTGGACCTGGACTGATGGTATCTGGACTGATGGTATCTGGACCTGGACTGATGGTCTCTGCATCTGATGGTATACTGGACTGATGGTATCTGCATCTGATGGTATCTGGACTGATGGTATCTGGACTGATGGTATCTGGACTGATGGTATCTGGACCTGGACTGATGGTATCTGCATCTGATGGTATCTGGACTGATGGTATCTGGACTGATGGTATCTGGACTGATGGTATCTGGACTGATGGTATCTGGACCTGGACTGATGGTATCTGCATCTGATGGTATCTGGACTGATGGTATCTGGACTGATGGTATACTGGACTGATGGTATCTGGACTGATGGTATCTGGACTGATGGTATCTGGACTGATGGTCTCTGCATCTGATGGTATCTGGACTGATGGTATCTGGACTGATGGTATCTGGACTGATGGTATCTGGACTGATGGTATCTGGACTGATGGTATCTGGACTGATGGTATCTGGACTGATGGTATCTGGACTGATGGTATCTGCATCTGATGGTATCTGGACTGATGGTATCTGGACTGATGGTATCTGCATCTGATGGTATCTGGACTGATGGTATCTGGACTGATGGTATCTGGACTGATGGTATCTGCATCTGATGGTATACTGGACTGATGGTATACTGGACTGATGGTATCTGGACTGATGGTCTCTGCAGCTGATGGTATTGCAGCTGCAGCCCGAGCCGAAGTGCAGAAAGGCGTGTTTTGTAATAATGTTGAATAAAAACAGTGACAGAGCTGAATAAAAACTTCAACATGAAGTCGTATAACCAGCAGCTCTTTGCTGTATTCGTTGACAGTCTCTCTGTGGTTTTAAAAGTTACTACATCTGATGCAGGCTACTAGCCTATTAAACCTGGCTGTGGCCAGGGTCATGGACGCTCTGTCACCACGGTGATTGGAGCT
>NW_025746099.1:135000-170510 GCF_021184085.1 Oncorhynchus gorbuscha
ACCCCCTATGATAGCCCTCCAAGGGAGGGTAGAAGGGAAGAATAACCCCCTATGATAGCCCTCCAAGGGAGGGTAGAAGGGAAGAATAACCTCCTATGATATCCCTCCAAGGGAGGGTAGAAGGGAAGAATAACCCCCTATGATAGCCCTCCAAGGGAGGGTAGAAGGGAAGAATAACCCCCTATGATAGCCCTCCAAGGGAGGGTAGAAGGGAAGAATAACCCCCTATGATAGCCCTCCAAGGGAGGGTAGAAGGGAAGAATAACCCCCTATGATAGCCCTCCAAGGGAGGGTAGAAGGGAAGAATAACCCCCTATGATAGCCCTCCAAGGGAGGGTAGAAGGGAAGAATAACCCCCTATGATAGCCCTCCAAGAGAGGGTAGAAGGGAAGAATAACCCCCTATGATAGCCCTCCAAGGGAGGGTAGAAGGGAAGAATAACCCCCTATGATAGCCCCCTTGTTCTGTCTTTACATGTGGATTGAACTGAAATTGCAACCAGCTTTTCAAGGCTTGTTTAAAAAAATAACGATATTTTGGAGAGGAATCAATTTCCAAATAAGCGAAAGTGAGCAGTTGTAACATGTTATTCGTGTAAAAGAACTAGTGAACCCAGTGTATCTGCCTTTACCTGACATCAGAGACAGAGAGAATACACACACACACACACACACACACACACACACACACACACACACACACACACACGCAGGCGCACACACACACCAACAACATAAGACTGGCTGTATTGAGAGGTCTCCTCTTGGCAGAGAGCTCTTAGGGTTTGTCTCAAAGCTCTTGAGACCAGCTTCACTTCCTGTTGTATAACACTGCTGCTGGTGTGTCCTACAGAGAGAGAGAGAGAGAGAGAGAGAGAGAGAGAGAGAGAGAGAGAGAGAGAGAGAGAGAGAGAGAGAGAGAGAGAGAGAGAGACAGAGACAGAGACAGAGACAGAGACAGAGACAGAGACAGAGACAGAGACAGAGACAGAGACAGAGACAGAGACAGAGACAGAGACAGAGACAGAGAGGGGGGAGAGGTGGATGGAGTGGGGTGCCTTGACCAGAGCATGGTAGTCAGGACAGCTCCTTTCTCTATGTGGCCATGAGGGGGAGGGGAGGGGAGGAGGGAGACAGGGAGATAGAGGGGGTGGGCTATAAATCTCCCCCAGGAAGGAGAAGGCAGTCAGAGTGTGTGTTTCTCCAAAACAGAGCAGAGCTAGGGGACATCCATTCACCTCCAGAGTTATGAGGGGAGAGAGAAAGAGGAGAGAGAAGAAGGGGAGATAGGGAGAGAGAAAGAGGAGAGAGTGGGAGAGAGAAGGAGGGGAGAGAGAAAGAGGAGAGGGGGAGAGAGAAGGAGGGGAGAGAGAAAGAGGAGAGAGGGGGAGAGAGAAAGAGGAGATAGGGGGAGAGAGAAAGAGGGGAGATTAATTGAATTGAAAGAGGAGAGAGAAAGGAGGGTGGATAGGAAAATGAGGGGAGAAATGGGGTGAGAGAGGGCCTGAGATAAATACCCCCCTAGGATAGCCCTCCAAGGGGGGTACAAGGATATAATAACCCCCTATGATAGCCCTCCAAGGGAGGTACAAGGATATAATAACCCCCTAGGATAGCCCTCCATGGGGGGTACAAGGATATAATAACCCCCTATGATAGCCCTCCAAGGGAGGGGAGAAGGGAAAAATAACCCCCTATGATAGCCCTCCAAGGGAGGGTAGAAGGGAAGAATAACCCCCTATGATAGCCCTCCAAGGGAGGGGAGAAGGGAAAAATAACCCCCTATGATAGCCCTCCAAGGGAGGTTAGAAGGGAAGAATAACCCCCTATGATAGCCCTCCAAGGGAGGGTAGAAGGGAAAAATAACCCCCTATGATAGCCCTCCAAGGGAGGGTAGAAGGGAAGAATAACCCCCTATGATAGCCCTCCAAGGGAGGGTAGAAGGGAAGAATAACCCCCTATGATAGCCCTCCAAGGGAGGGTAGAAGGGAAGAATAACCCCCTATGATAGCCCTCCAAGGGAGGGTAGAAGGAAAGAATAACCCCTATGATAGCCCTCCAAGGGAGGGTAGAAGGAAGAATAACCCCCTATGATAGCCCTCCAAGGGAGGGTAGAAGGGAAGAATAACCCCCTATGATAGCCCTCCAAGGGAGGGTAGAAGGGAAAAATAACCCCCTATGATAGCCCTCCAAGGGAGGGTAGAAGGGAAGAATAACCCCCTATGATAGCCCTCCAAGGGAGGGTAGAAGGGAAGAATAACCTCCTATGATATCCCTCCAAGGGAGGGTAGAAGGGAAGAATAACCCCCTATGATAGCCCTCCAAGGGAGGGTAGAAGGGAAGAATAACCCCCTATGATAGCCCTCCAAGGGAGGGTAGAAGGGAAGAATAACCCCCTATGATAGCCCTCCAAGGGAGGGTAGAAGGGAAGAATAACCCCCTATGATAGCCCTCCAAGGGAGGGTAGAAGGGAAGAATAACCCCCTATGATAGCCCTCCAAGGGAGGGTAGAAGGGAAGAATAACCCCCTATGATAGCCCTCCAAGAGAGGGTAGAAGGGAAGAATAACCCCCTATGATAGCCCTCCAAGGGAGGGTAGAAGGGAAGAATAACCCCCTATGATAGCCCCCTTGTTCTGTCTTTACATGTGGATTGAACTGAAATTGCAACCAGCTTTTCAAGGCTTGTTTAAAAAATAACGATATTTTGGAGAGGAATCAATTTCCAAATAAGCGAAAGTGAGCAGTTGTAACATGTTATTCGTGTAAAAGAACTAGTGAACCCAGTGTATCTGCCTTTACCTGACATCAGAGACAGAGAGAATACACACACACACACACACACACACACACACACACACACACACACACACACACACGCAGGCGCACACACACACCAACAACATAAGACTGGCTGTATTGAGAGGTCTCCTCTTGGCAGAGAGCTCTTAGGGTTTGTCTCAAAGCTCTTGAGACCAGCTTCACTTCCTGTTGTATAACACTGCTGCTGGTGTGTCCTACAGAGAGAGAGAGAGAGAGAGAGAGAGAGAGAGAGAGAGAGAGAGAGAGAGAGAGAGAGAGAGAGAGAGAGAGAGAGAGAGAGAGAGAGAGAGAGAGAGAGAGAGAGAGAGAGAGAGAGAGAGAGAGAGAGAGAGAGAGAGAGAGAGAGAGAGAGAGAGAGAGAGAGAGAGAGAGAGAGAGAGAGAGAGAGAGAGAGAGAGAGAGAGAGAGAGAGAGAGAGAGAGAGAGAGAGAGAGAGAGAGAGAGAGAGAGAGAGAGAGAGAGAGAGAGAGAGAGAGAGAGAGAGAGAGAGAGAGAGAGAGAGAGAGAGAGAGAATAGGAGGGGAGGAAAGAAACAATGAGGAAGGAGAGAGAAAGAGACAGATGTAGGATCTTAATTTGAGTCAGTATGCTACAGCACGAAAATAATCCTGCAGTATACAACATGTAAATTATTATGTGGATTATAATTCATGGACATTTTTTAAGTTGTTTTTCGAAAATCAAGACATTTCTATGTTGAAATTACAAACTTTCAAAGTTTTTTTAAACCTCAAATACACTACCAGTTAAAAATGGCCTGCATTGATCAAATTAAGATCCTACATATGTACCTTACATTCACAAATACCTTACAATATGTCACTGCTAAAGAGAGGAGAAGTGGTGAAACAGGTCATTATGTACCACCTGCTAAGTAAAAGACACATTCAGAATCCCAATGTTATTGTCTGAAGGTTACGGTGAAGATTATATAGATACATAGAAAATCACACACTGACCAAATGTTAATGTAGCAAATACTATATACACTGCTCAAAAACATAAAGGGAACCCTAAAATAACACATCCTAGATCTGAATGAATGAAATATTCTTATTAAATACATTTTTCTTTACATAGTTGAATGTGCTGACAACAAAATCACACAAAAATTATCAATGGAAATCAAATTTATCAACCCATGGAGGTCTGGATTTGGAGACACTCAAAATTAAAGTGGAAAACCACACTACAGGCTGATCCAACTTTGATGTAATATCCTTAAAACAAGTTGAGGCTCATTAGTGTGTGTGGCCTCCACATGCCTGCATGACCTCCCTACAACGCCTGGGCATGCTCCTGAAGAGGTGGCGGATGGTCTCCTGAGGGATCTCCTCCCAGACCTGGACTAAAGCATCCGCCAACTCCTGGACAGTCTGTGGTGCAACGTGGCGTTGGTGGATGGAGCGAGACATGATGTCCCAGATGTGCTCAATTGGATTCAGGTCTGGGGAACGGGCGGGCCAGTCCATAGCATCAATGCCTTTCTCTTGCAGGAACTGCTGACACACTCCAGCCACATGAGGTCTAGCATTGTCTTGCATTAGGAGGAACCCAGGGCCAACAGCACCAGCATATTGGCTCACAAGGGGTCTGAGGATCTCATCTCGGTACCTAATGGCAGTCAGGATACCTCTGGCGAGCACATGGAGGGCTGTGCGGCCCCCAAAGAAATGCCACCCCACACCATGACTGACCCACCGCCAAACTGGACATGCTGGAGGATGTTGCAGGCAGCAGAACGTTCTCCACGGCGTCTCCAGACTCTGTCACGTCTGTCACATGTGCTCAGTGTGAACCTGCTTTCATCTGTGAAGATCACAGGGCGCCAGTGGCGAATTTGCCAATCTTGGTGTTCTCTGGCAAATGCCAAACGTCCTGCACGGTGTTGGGCTATGAGCACAACCCCCACCTGTGGATGTCGGGCCCTCATACCACCCTCATGCAGTCTGTTTCTGACACATGCACATTTGTGGCTGGAGGTCATTTTGCAGGGCTCTGGCAGTGCTCCTTCTGCTCCTCCTTGCACAAATGCGGAGGTAGCGGTCCTGCTGCTGGGTTGTTGCCCTCGTACAGCCTCCTCCACGTCTCCTGATGTACTGGCCTGTCTCCTGGTAGCACCTCCATGCTCTGCACTACGCTGACAGACACAGCAAACCTTCTTGCCACAGCTCGCATTGATGTGCCATCCTGGATGAGCTGCACTACCTGAGCCACTTGTGTGGGTTGTAGACTCCGTCTCATGCTACCACTAGAGTGAAAGCACACTGATTGACAATAAATTTCACATGCTGTTGTGCAAATGGAAATTATAGGCAATTAGCAAGACACCCCAATAAAGGAGTGGTTCTGCAGGTGGTGACCACAGACCACTTCTCAGTTAATATGCTTCCTGGCTGATGTTTTGGTCACTTTTGAATGCTGCCAATTAATTATTTTAAATGAAAGTAAGGACAAGTATGGCATCACATTGTCTCTCAGTAACACAGTTACAGAGCATCCGGAAAGTTTTCAGACCCCTTGACTTGTTCCACATTTTTCTTACGTTACAGCCTTTTATTCTGAAATAAATTGATCGACACACAATACCCCATAATGACATCACAATACCCCATAATGACATCACAATACCCCATAATGACATCACAATACCCCATAATGACGAAGCAACAACAGGTTTTTAGAAATGTTTGCAAATGTATTACAAATAAAAAGCTAATATCACATTTACATAAGTATTCAGAAACTTTACTCAGTACTTTGTTGAAGCACGTTTGGCAGCAATTACAGCCATGAGTCTTCTTGGGTATGACGCTACAAACTTGGCACACCTGTGTTTGGGGAGTTTCTCCCATTCTTCTCTGCAGATCCTCTCAAGCTCTGTTAGGTTGGATGGGGAGCATCGCTCCACATCTATTTTCAGGTCTCTCCAGAGATGTTCGCTCAGATTCAAGTCTGGGCCCTGTCTGGGCCACTCAAGGACATTCAGAGACTTGTCACGAAGCCACTCCTGCGTTGTCTTGGCTGTGTGCTTAGGGTCGTTGTCCTGTTGGAAGTTGAAACTTCACCTCAGTCTGAGGTCCAGAGCGCTCTTGAGCAGGTTTTCATCAAGGATCTCTCTGTACTTTGCTCCGTTCATCGTTCCTCGATCCTGACTAATCTCCTAGTCCCTGCTGCTGAAAAACATTCCCACAGCATGATGCTGCCACCACCATGCTTCACCGTAGGGATGGTGCCAGGTTTCCTTCAGACATGATGCTGCCACCACCATGCTTCACTGTAGGGATGGTGCCAGGTTTCCTCCAGACATGACGCTTGGCATTCAGGCCAAAGAGTTCAATCTTGGTTTCAATCGACCAGAGAATCTTGTTTGTCATGGTCTGAGAGTCCTTAGGTGCCTTTTGGCAAACTCCAAGCGGGCTGTCATGTGCCTTTTACTGAGGAGTGGCTTACGTATGGCCACTCTACCATAAAGGCCTGATTGGTGAAGTGCTGCAGAAATGGTTGTACTTCTGGAAGGTTCTCCCATCTCCACAGAGGAACTCTGGAGCTCTGCCAAAGTGACCATCAGGTTCTTGGTCACCTCCTGACCAAGGCACTTCTCCCCTGAATTCTCAATTTGGCCGGGCAGCTCTAGGAAGAGTCTTGGTGGTTCCAAACTTCCTCCATTTAAGAATGATGGAGGCCATTGTGTTCTTGGGGACCTTTAATGCTGCAGACATTTTTGGTACCCTTCCCCAGATCTGTGCCTCAACACAATCCTGTCTCAGAGCTCTACGGAAAATTCCTTCGACCTCATGGCTTGGTTTTTGCTCTGACGTGCATTTTCAACTGTGGGACCTTTTATAGACAGGTGTGTGCCTTTCCAAATCATGTCCAATCAAATTAATTTACCACAGGTGGACTACAATCAAGTTCAGAAATATCTCAAGGATGATCAATGGAAACAGGATGCAACTGAGCTCGACTCTCATAGCAAAGGGTCTGAATACGTATGTTATTTCTGTTTATGTTTTTTTGTAAATTTGCAAAAAAAAATCGAAAAAACGTTTTTGCTTTGTCCTTATGGGGTATTGTGTGTAGTTTAATGAGGGAAGAAAAAGTGTATTCATTTTAGAATAAGGCTGCAACGTAAGAAAATGTGGAACAAGTCAAGGGGTCTGAATACTTTCTGAATGCACTGTATACACTGAGTGTGCAAAATATTAGGAACACCTTCCAATATTGAGTTGCACCCACTCTGTGCCCTCAGAACAGCCTCAGTTCATCTGGGCGTGGTCTGTACAAGGTGTTGAACACGTTCCATGGGGATGCTGGCCCGAGTTCACTCCCACAGTTGTATTAAGTTGGTTTGATGTCCTTAAGGTGGTGGAACATTCTTGATACACACAGGAAATGGTTGAGGGTGAAAAACCCAGCAGCGTGGCAGTTCTTGACACAAACCAGTGCGCCTTCACCCTCTGAATGGCACACACACACAATCCATGTCTCAATTGTCTCAAGGCTTAAAACTCCTTCTTTAACCGGTCTCCTCCCCTTCATCTACACTGATTGAAGTGGATTTAACAGGTGGCATCAATAAAATATCATAGATTTCACCTGGATTCGCCTGGTCAGTCTACCACATGGAAACAGCAGGTGTTCATAATGTTTTGTGCAGTCATTGTGTAAACCTGGTGTTACCTTGCATTACTTGCCGTTACCTGGCGTTAATTGGCGTTAATTGGTGTTACCTGGCGTTACCCGGCGTTAATTGGCGTTACCTGGCGTTAATTGGTGTTACCTGGCGTTAATTGGTGTTACTTGGTGTTACTTGGTGTTACTTGGTGTTACCTGGCGTTACTTGGTGTTACCTGGTGTTAATTGGTGTTACTTGGTGTTACCTGGTGTTACCTGGTGTTACCTGGCGTTACTTGGTGTTACTTGGTGTTACTTGGTGTTACTTGGTGTTACCTGGCGTTACTTGGTGTTACTTGGTGTTACCTGGTGTTACTTGGTGTTACTTGGTGTTACCTGGTGTTACTTGGTGTTACCTGGTGTTACTTGGTGTTACCTGGTGTTACCTGGTGTTACCTGGTGTTACTTGGTGTTACTTGGTGTTACCTGGTGTTACTTGGTGTTACTTGGTGTTACCTGGTGTTACTTGGTGTTACTTGGTGTTACCTGGCTTTACCTGGTGTTAATTGGCGTTACTTGGTGTTACCTGGCTTTACTTGGTGTTACCTGGCTTTACCTTGTGTTTAGAGAGAGGGGGAGACACAGGGAGAGAAAGGGGAAGAGAGAGGGGAGACACAGAGAGAAAGGGGAAGAGAGAGGGGAGACACAGGGAGAGAAAGGGGGAAGAGAGAGGGGAGATACAGGGAGAGAAAGGGGGAAGAGAGAGGGGAGAAAGGGGAAGAGGAAGACACAGGGAGAGAAAGGGGAAGAGAGGGAGACACAGGGAGAGAAAGGGGGAAGAGAGGGGGAGACACAGGGAGAGAAAGGGGGAGTACAAAATCAGAGGTAGTAGCAGAGAAAAGGAACTGTAAACCAAATAAACCAGGGAACCTGCAGAGACTAGCAAAGCTCTGTAACTGGAGAGAGAGGGGGGAGAGAGGGGGGAGAGAGAAAGAGAGAGAGCGAGAGAGAGAGAGAGAGGGGGGGGAGAGGGAGTGAGAGAGAGGGGGGGGAGAGGGAGTGAGAGAGAGGGGGAGAGGGAGAGAGAGAGGGAGAGGAGAGAGAGGAGAGAGAGAGACTGTTTTGACAGCTTGGAGCCATCGAGCAGAGGCAGCAGAAGGCAGGCTCTGTGTGTGTGGCGCGAGGTGAGTCTGGTCAACCCCTCGGAGGCGTCAGATCCCTGACAGCTTGGGCCTCCCAGCCTGCCCTGGGCCCTGTCAGGTCACATGACACCAGTCAAACACTGTCACAACCTCCCAGAGGAGAGCTGGCTGACCCCGATATGCACACACAGACGAACAAACGCATGTATACACACAAGAAACTGGCCAGGACTTCTGTTAAATACCCCTTCTGTTTATCTTTTGGACCTTGTTGTGTCTCCAAAGGCCCCTCGCTATGCTGTGGCCGGACCGTGTCTCAGACACTGTGATGTGATGAGGACCCTTCTGTAGGTTGGCCATCAAACCCCTATAGACCGCCTTGTGTCCAGCCTCAGTCCATGTTATGTCCACTGGTTTAAAGGGCGACAGGCCGGATCAATAGGATGGGATCAATAGGAGGTGACAGGAGGTCCTCTGGGACCACTGGACTGTCCACACACCTAGTCCTGGCAGAGAGACTGGCTACTAGCTGACACTCACTGTCTGCCTGTCTGCCTCTCCTTTTCTACTGTCTGTCTCTCCCTTTCTCCTGTCTGCCTGTCTGTCTCTCCCTTTCTCCTGTCTGCCTGTCTGTCTCTCCCTTTCTCCTGTCTGCCTGTCTGTCTCTCCCTTTCTCCTGTCTGTCTGTCTGTCTGTCTGTCTGTCTGTCTGTCTGTCTGTCTGTCTGTCTGTCTGTCTGTCTGTCTGTCTGTCTGTCTGTCTGTCTGTCTGTCTGTCTGTCTGTCTGTCTGTCTGTCTGTCTGTCTGTCTGTCTGTCTGTCTGTCTCTCCCTTTCCCCTGCCTGTCTGTCTCTCCCTTTCTCCTGTCTGTCTCTCCCTTTCTCATGTCTGCCTGTCTGTCTCTCCCTTTCTCCTGTCTGTCTATCCCTGTCTCCTGTCTGTCTGTCTGCCTCTCCCTTTCTCCTGTCTGTCTGTCTGCCTCTCCCTTTCTCCTGTCTGCCTCTCCCTTTCTCCTGTCTGTCTCTCCCTTTTCTCCTGTCTGTCTCTCCCTTTCTCCTGTCTGCCTCTCCCTGTCTCCTGTCTGTCTGTCTGTCTGTCTCTCCCTTTCTCCTGTCTGCCTCTCCCTTTCTCCTGTCTGTCTGTCTGCCTCTCCTTTCTCCTGTCTGTCTCTCCCTTTCTCCTGTCTGTCTCTCCCTTTTCTCCTGTCTGCCTGTCTGTCTGTCTCTCCCTGTCTGTCTGTCTGTCTGTCTGTCTGTCTGTCTGTCTGTCTGTCTGTCTGTCTGTCTGTCTGTCTGTCTGTCTGTCTGTCTGTCTGTCTGTCTGTCTGTCTGTCTTTACCTCTCCCTGTCTCTCTCTAGATCTCCCTCTGTCTGTCTTTACCTCTCCCTCTGTCTCTCTCTAGCTCTCCCTCTGTCTGTCTTTACCTCTCCCTCTGTCTCTCTCTAGCTCTCCCTCTGTCTCTCTCTAGCTCTCCCTCTGTCTGTCTTTACCTCTCCCTCTGTCTCTCTCTAGCTCTCCCTCTGTCTGTCTTTACCTCTCCCTCTGTCTGTCTTTACCTCTCCCTCTGTCTCTCTCTAGCTCTCCCTCTGTCTGTCTTTACCTCTCCCTCTGTCTGTCTTTACCTCTCCCTCTGTCTCTCTCTAGCTCTCCCTCTGTCTGTCTTTACCTCTCCGTCTGTCTCTCTCTAGCTCTCCCTCTGTCTGTCTTTACCTCTCCCTCTGTCTCTCTCTAGCTCTCCCTCTGTATGTCTTTACCTCTCCCTCTGTCTGTCTTTACCTCTCCCTCTGTCTCTCTCTAGCTCTCCCTCTGTCTGTCTTTACCTCTCCCTCTGTCTCTCTCTACCTCTCCCTCTGTCTGTCTTTAGCTCTCCCTCTGTCTCTCTCTAGCTCTCCCTCTGTCTGTCTTTACCTCTCCCTCTGTCTCTCTCTAGCTCTCCCTCTGTCTGTCTTTACCTCTCCCTCTGTCTGTCTTTACCTCTCCCTCTGTCTCTCTCTAGCTCTCCCTCTGTCTCTCTCTAGCTCTCCCTCTGTCTCTCTCTAGCTCTCCCTCTGTCTGTCTTTAGCTCTCCCTCTGTCTCTCTCTAGCTCTCCCTCTGTCTGTCTTTACCTCTCCCTCTGTCTCTCTCAATTCAATTCAATTCAATTCAAGGGCTTTATTGGCATGGGAAACATGTGTTAACATTGCCAAAGCAAGTGAGGTAGACAACATACAAAGTGAATATATAAAGTGAAAAACAACAACAATTAACAGTAAATATTACACATACAGAAGTTTAAAAACAGTAAAGACATTACAAATGTCATATTATATATATATACAATGTACAAATAGTTAAAGGACACAAGATAAAATGAATAAGCATAAATATGGGTTGTATTTACAATGGTGTTTGTTCTCCTCTAGTTGCCCTTTTCTCGTGGCAACAGGTCACAAATCTAGCTGCTGTGATGTCACACTGTGGGATTTCACCCAAAAGATATGGGAGTTTTTCAAAATTGGATTTGTTTTCTAATTCTTTGTGGATCTGTGTAATCTGGGGGAAATATGTCTCTCTAATATGGTCATACATTAGACAGGAGGTTAGGAAGTGCAGCTCAGTTTCCACCTCATTTTGTGGGCAGTGAGCACATAGCCTGTCTTCTCTTGAGAGCCATGTCTGCCTACGGCAGCCTTTCTCAATAGCAAGGCTATGCTCACTGAGTCTGTACATAGTCAAAGCTTTCCTTAAGTTTGGGTCAGTCACAGTGGTCAGGTATTCTGCCGCTGTGTACTCTCTGTTTAGGGACAAATAGCATTCTAGTTTGCTCTGTTTTTTTTTGTTAATTCTTTCCAATGTTTTAAGTAATTATCTTTTTGTTTTCTCATGATTTGGTTGGGTCTGATTGTGCTGTTGTCCTGGGGCTCTGTAGGGTGTGTTTGTGTTTGTGAACAGAGCCCCAGGACCAGCTTGCTTAGGGGACTCTTGTCCAGGTTCATCTTTCTGTAGGTGATGGCTTTGTTATGGAAGGTTTGTGAATCGCTTCCTTTTAGGTGGTTGTAGAATTTAACGGCTCTTTTCTGGATTTTGATAATTAGTGGGTATCGGCCTAATTCTGCTCTGCATGTATTATTTTGTGTTTTACGTTGTACACGGAGGATATTTTTGCAGAATTCTGCGTGCAGAGTCTCAATTTGGTGTTTGTCCCATTTTGTGAAGTCTTGGTTGGTGAGCGGACCCCAGACCTCACAACCATAAAGGGCAATGGGCTCTATGACTGATCTCTCTACCTCTCCGTCTGTCTCTCTCTAGCTCTCCCTCCTCACAGACAAGCAGTGTGCAGGTAATACATGCTAAGTCGTCCTCTCTCCTCTCGTTGTAAAACAGATATTATCCTCCTGTCTGACTCTGACCTGACCGCTGTCTATTAGAGGCTGTAGAGCAGATGGGAGGAGGGGACCAGGACACGTACACTGCTGTACTATTAGATGACTAGCAGGCTACAGGTAATACCAGTGTTGTGCTGTACATCTAGTCAAACTATTAGAGGCTGTAGAGCAGATGGGAGGAGGGGACCAGGACACTTACACTGCTGTACTATTAGATGACTAGCAGGCTACAGGTAATACCAGTGTTGTGCTGTACATCTAGTCAAACTATTAGAGGCTGTAGAGCAGATGGGAGGAGGGGACCAGGACACTTACACTGCTGTACTATTAGATGACTAGCAGGCTACAGGTAATACCAGTGTTGTGCTGTACATCTAGTCAAACTATTAGAGGCTGTAGAGCAGATGGGAGGAGGGGACCAGGACACTTACACTGCTGTACTATTAGATGACTAGCAGGCTACAGGTAATACCAGTGTTGTGCTGTACATCTAGTCAGACAAGGCACAGTAAAGAAGAAACAACGCTCATATAACGGTGCATTCAGAAAGTATGCAGACCTCTTCCCTTTTTACACATTTTGTTACGTTAAACAGCCTTATTATAAAATGAATTCAATTTATTGTTTTCCTCATGAATCTACACACAAGACCCCATAATGACAAAGTGAAAACAGGTTTGACATTTTTTGCACATTTATTACAAATAAACAACAGAAATATCTTATTTACATAAGTATTCAGATCCTTTGTTATGAGACTCGAAATTGAGCTCAGGTGCATTGATCATCCTTGTTTCTACAACTTGATACAACTTGAGTCCACCTGTGGTAAATTCAATTGATTGGACATGATTTGGAAAGGCACACAGCTGTCTATATAAGGTCCCACAGTTGACAGTGCGTGTCAGAGCAAAAACCAAGCCATAAGGTCGAAGGAATCGTCCGTAGAGCTACGAGACAGGATTGTGTCGAGGCACAGATCTGGGGAAGGATACCAAAAAATGTCTGTAGCATTAAATGTCCCAAAGAACACAGGGACCTCCATCGTTCCTAAATGGAGGAAGTTTGGAACCACCAAGACTTCCTAGAGCTGTCTGGCCAAATTGAGCAATCTGGGAGAAGGGCCTTGGTCAGGGAGGTGACCAAGAACCTGATGGTCACTCTGATAGAGTTCCTTAGTGGAGATGGGAGAACCTTCCAGAAGGATAACTATCTCTGCAGCACTCCACCAATCAGGCCTTTATGGTAGAGCAGCCAGACGGAAGCCACTCCTCAGTAAAAGGCACACGACAGCCCGTTTGGAGTTTGCCAAAAGGCACTAAAGGACTCTGAGACCATGAGAAACAAGATTCTCTGGTCTGATGAAACCAAGATTGAACTCTTTGGCCTGAATTCCAAGCATCATGTCTGGAGGAAACCTGGCACCATCCCTACGGTGAAGCATGGTGGTGGCAGCATCATGTCTGGAGGAAACCTGGCACCATCCCTACGGTGAAGCATGGTGGTGGCAGCATCATGCTGTGGGGATGTTTTTCAGTGGCAAGGACTGAGTGACTAGTCAGGATCGAGGCAAAGATGAACGGAGCAAAGTACAGAGAGATCCTTGATGAAAACCTGCTCCAGAGCGCTCAGGACCTCAGACTGGGGCGAAGGTTCACCTTCCAACAGGATAATGACCCTAAACACACAGCCAAGACAATGCGGGAGTGGCTTCGTGACAAGTCTCTGAATGTCCTTGAGTGGCCCAGCCAGAGCCCGGACTTGAACCCGATCGAACATCTCTGGAGAGACCTGAAAATAGCTGTGCAGCGATGCTCCCCATCCAACCTGACAGAGCTTGAGAGGATCTGCAGAGAAGAATGGGAGAAACTCCCGAAATACAAGTGTGCCAAGATTGTAGCGTCATACCCAAGAAGACTCATGGCTGTAATTGCTGCCAAAGGTGCTTCAACAACGTACTGAGTAAAGTTTCTGAATACTTATGTAAATGTGATATGAGTTTTTTATTTGTAAT
Organism: Oncorhynchus gorbuscha; assembly: GCF_021184085.1. NCBI lineage: Eukaryota > Metazoa > Chordata > Actinopteri > Salmoniformes > Salmonidae > Oncorhynchus > Oncorhynchus gorbuscha. The sequence continues at coordinate 148,960 of NW_025746099.1, forward strand.
AAATTTGCAAACATTTCTAAAAAACCTGATTTTGCTTTTTCATTATGGGTTATTGTGATGTCATTATGGGGTATTGTGATGTCATTATGGGGTATTGTGATGTCATTATGGGGTATTGTGATGTCATTATGGGGTATTGTGATGTCATTATGGGGTATTGTGATGTCATTATGGGGTATTGTGATGTCATTATGGGGTATTGTGATGTCATTATGGGGTATTGTGATGTCATTATGGGGTATTGTGATGTCATTATGGGGTATTGTGTGTCGATTAATGATTGAAAATATAACATTTTAATCTATTTCATAATAAAAGGCTGTGACGTAACGAAATGTGGAAAAGGTCAAGGGGTCTGAAAACTTTCCGGACGCTCTGTAACTGTGATATTGGCTGACAATGTGATGCCATTCTTGTCCTTAATTCATTTACAAATTATTTATACAGCAAAATACACATTTCAAACTAAATAGTTATTTTTTATTTTTACTCAGTACATATACAGTACATAGATATTGTTTTTGTTGTAACCTTCTGACAATAACATTGTGTGATTTCTCTATGTGTCTACAGTATATGAACAGGGCAGGGTAGCCTGGAGGTTAGAGGGCAGGGTAGGGTAGCCTGGTGGTTAGAGGGCAGGGTAGGGTAGCCTGGTGGTTAGAGGACAGGGTAGGGTAGCCTGGTGGTTAGAGGGCAGGGTAGGGTAGCCTGGTGGTTAGAGGACAGGGTAGGGTAGCCTGGTGGTTAGAGGACAGGGTAGGGTAGCCTGGTGTTTAGAGGACAGGGTAGGGTAGCCTGGTGGTTAGAGGGCAGGGTAGGGTAGCCTGGTGGTTAGAGGACAGGGTAGGGTAGCCTGGAGGTTAGAGGGCAGGGTAGGGTAGCCTGGTGGTTAGAGGACAGGGTAGGGTAGCCTGGTGTTTAGAGGACAGGGTAGGGTAGCCTGGTGGTTAGAGGACAGGGTAGGGTAGCCTGGTGTTTAGAGGGCAGGGTAGGGTAGCCTGGTGGTTAGAGGGCATGGTAGGGTAGCCTGGTGGTTAGAGGGCAGGGTAGGGTAGCCTGGTGTTTAGAGGGCAGGGTAGGGTAGCCTGGAGGTTAGAGGGCAGGGTAGGGTAGCCTGGAGGTTAGAGGGCATGGTAGGGTAGCCTGGTGGTTAGAGGGCAGGGTAGGGTAGCCTGGTGGTTAGAGGGCATGGTAGGGTAGCCTGGTGGTTAGAGGGCATGGTAGGGTAGCCTGGTGGTTAGAGGGCATGGTAGGGTAGCCTGGTGGTTAGTGGGCATGGTAGGGTAGCCTGGTGGTTAGAGGGCAGGGTAGGGTAGCCTGGAGGTTAGAGGGCAGGGTAGGGTAGCCTGGAGGTTAGAGGGCAGGGTAGGGTAGCCTGGAGGTTAGAGGGCAGGGTAGGGTAGCCTGGTGGTTAGAGGGCAGGGTAGGGTAGCCTGGTGGTTAGAGGGCAGGGTAGGGTAGCCTGGTGGTTAGACCTGGTGGGAGGGCATGGTAGGGTAGCCTGGTGGTTAGAGGGCAGGGTAGGGTAGCCTGGTGGTTAGAGGGCAGTAGGGTAGCCTGGTGGTTAGAGGGGGGTAGCCTGGTGGTTAGAGGGCAGGGTAGGGTAGCAGGGTAGGGTAGCCTGGTGGTTAGAGGGCATGGTAGGGTAGCCTGGTGGTTAGAGGGCAGGGTAGGGTAGCCTGGTGGTTAGAGGGACAGGGTAGGGTAGCCTGGTGGTTAGAGGGCAGGGTAGGGTAGCCTGGTGGTTAGAGGGCAGGGTAGGGTAGCCTGGTGGTTAGAGGGCAGGGTAGGGTAGCCTGGTGGTTAGAGGGCAGGGTAGCCTGGTGGACTGGTGGTTAGAGGGCAGGGTAGAGGGCAGGGTAGCCTGGTGGTTAGAGGGCAGGGTAGGGTAGCCTGGTGGTTAGAGGGCAGGGTAGCCTGGTGGTTAGAGGGTAGGGTAGCCTGGTGGTTAGAGGGCAGGGTAGGGTAGCCTGGTGGTTAGGGAGGGAGCCTGGTGGTTAGAGGGTAGGGTAGCCTGGTGGTTAGAGGGCAGGGTAGGGTAGCCTAGTGGTTAGGGTAGGTTAGCAGGGTAGGGTAGCCTGGTGGTTAGAGGGCAGGGGTTAGGATAGGGCCTGGTGGTTAGAGGGCAGGGTAGGGTAGCCTGGTGGTTAGAGGGCAGGTAGCCTGGTGGTTAGAGGGTAGGGTAGCCTGGTGGTTAGAGGGCAGGGTAGGGTAGCCTGGTGGTTAGAGGGCAGGGTAGCCTGGTGGTTAGAGGGCAGGGTAGCCTGGTGGTTAGAGGGCAGGGTAGGGTAGCCTGGTGGTTAGAGGGCAGCCTGGTGGTAGAGGGTAGCCTGGTGGTTAGAGGGCAGGGCAGGGTAGCCTGGTGGTTAGAGGGGCAGGGCAGGGTAGCCTGTAGTGGTTAGAGGGCAGGGTAGGGTAGCCTGGTGGTTAGAGGGCAGGGTAGGGTAGCCTGGTGGTTAGAGGGCAGGGTAGGGTAGCCTGGTGGTTAGAGGGCAGGGCAGGGTAGCCTGGTGGTTAGAGGGCAGGGTAGGGTAGCCTGGTGGTTAGAGGGCAGGGTAGGTAGCCTGGTGGTTAGAGGGCAGGGTGGTGGTTAGAGGGCAGGGTAGGTAGCCTGGTGGTTAGAGGGCAGGGTAGGGATAGCCTGGTGGTTAGAGGGCAGGGTAGGGTAGCCTGGTGGTTAGAGGGCAGGGTAGCCTGGTGGTTAGAGGGATAGCTGGTGGTTAGAGGGCAGGGTAGCCTGGTGGTTAGAGGGCAGGGTAGGGTAGCCTGGTGGTTAGAGGGCAGGGTAGCCTGGTGGTTAGAGGGCAGGGTAGGGTAGCCTGGTGGTTAGAGGGCAGGGTAGGGTAGCCTGGTGGTTAGGGAGGGCAGGGTAGGGGTAGCCTGGTGGTTAGGAGGGCAGGGTAGCCTGGTGGTTAGGGTAGGGTAGCCTGGTGGTTAGAGGGCAGGGTAGCCTGGTGGTTAGAGGGCAGGGTAGTGGTTAGAGGGCAGGGTAGGGTAGCCTGGTGGTTAGAGGGCAGGGTAGCCTGGTGGTTAGAGGGCAGGGTAGCCTGGTGGTTAGAGGGCAGGGTAGCCTGGTGGTTAGAGGGTAGGGTACCTGGTGGTTAGAGGGCAGGGTAGCCTGGTGGTTAGAGGGCAGGGTAGGGTAGCCTGGTGGTTAGAGGGCAGGGTAGGGTGCCTGGTGGTTAGAGGGCAGGGTAGGGTAGCCTGGTGGTTAGAGGGCAGGGTAGGGTACCTGGTGGTTAGAGGGCAGGGTAGGGTACCTGGTGGTTAGAGGGCAGGGCAGGGTAGCCTGGTGGTTAGAGGGCAGGGCAGGGTAGCCTGGTGGTAGCCTGGTGGTTAGAGGGAGGGCAGCCTGGTGATTAGAGGGCAGGGTAGCCTGGTGGTTAGAGGGCAGGGTAGCCTGGTGGTTAGAGGGCAGGGTAGCCTGGTGGTTAGAGGGCAGGGTAGCCTGGTGGTTAGAGGGCAGGGTAGCCTAGAGGGGTGGTTGGTGGTTAGAGGGCAGGGTAGCCTGGTGGTTAGAGGGTAGGGTAGCCTGGTGGTTAGAGGGCAGGGGGTAGCCTGGTGGTTAGAGGGTAGGGTAGCCTGGTGGTTAGTTAGAGGGCAGGGTAGCCTGGTGGTTAGGGCAGGGTAGCCTGGTGGTTAGAGGGTAGCCTGGTGGTTAGAGGGCAGGGTAGCCTAGTGGTTAGAGGGCAGGGTAGCCTGGTGGTTAGAGCCTGGGGTTAGAGGGTAGCCTGGTGGTTAGAGGGCAGGGTAGCCTGGTGGTTAGAGGGCAGGGTAGCCTGGTGGTTAGAGGGCAGGGTAGCCTGGTGGTTAGAGGGCAGGGTAGCCTGGTGGTTAGAGGGCAGGGTAGCCTGGTGGTTAGAGGGTAGGGTAGCCTGGTGGTTAGAGGGCAGGGTAGCCTGGTGGTTAGAGGGTAGGGTAGCCTGGTGGTTAGAGGGCAGGGTAGCCTGGGTAGAGGGGTTAGTTAGAGGGCAGGGTAGCCTGGTGGTTAGAGGGTAGGGTAGCCTGGTGGTTAGAGGGCAGGGTAGCCTGGTGGTTAGAGGGCAGGGTAGCCTGGTGGTTAGAGGGCCTGGTGGTTAGAGGGGTAGCCTGGTGGTTAGAGGGCAGGGTAGCCTGGTGGTTAGAGGGCAGGGTAGCCTGGTGGTTAGAGGGCAGGGTAGGGTACCTGGTGGTTAGAGGGCAGGGTAGCCTGGTGGTTAGAGGGCAGGGCAGGGTACCTGGTGGTTAGAGGGCAGGGTAGGGTACCTGGTGGTTAGAGGGCAGGGTAGGGTACCTGGTGGTTAGAGGGCAGGGTAGCCTGGTGGTTAGAGGGCAGGGTAGCCTGGTGGTTAGAGGGTAGGGTAGCCTGGTGGTTAGAGGGTAGGGTAGCCTGGTGGTTAGAGGGCAGGGTAGCCTGGTGGTTAGAGGGCAGGGTAGGGAGGGTAGCCTGGTGGTTAGAGGGCAGGGTAGGGTTAGGACAGGGTAGGGTAGCCTGGTGGTTAGAGGGCAGGGTAGGGTAGCCTGGTGGTTAGAGGAGGGGTTAGAGGGCAGGGTAGGGTAGAGGGCCTGGTGGTTAGAGGGCAGGGTAGCCTGGTGGTTAGCAGGGCAGGGTAGCCTGGTGGTTAGAGGGCAGGGTAGGGTAGCCTGGTGGTTAGAGGGCAGGGTAGGGTAGCCTGGTGGTTAGAGGGCAGGAGTAGGGTAGCCTGGTGGTTAGAGGGCAGGGTAGGGTAGCCTGGTGGTTAGAGGGCAGGGTAGGGCTGGTGGTTAGAGGGTAGGGTAGCCTGGTGGTTAGAGGCAGGGTAGGGTAGCCTGGTGGTTAGAGAGGGCAGGGTAGGGTAGCCTGGTAGAGGGCAGGGTAGCCTGGTGGTTAGAGGGCAGGGTAGGGTACCTGGTGGTTAGAGGGCAGGGTAGGGTAGCCTGGTGGTTAGAGGGCAGGGTAGGGTAGCCTGGTGGTTAGAGGGCAGGGTAGGGTAGCCTGGTGGTTAGAGGAGGGCAGGGTAGCCTGGTGGTTAGAGGGTAGCCTGGTGGTTAGAGGGCAGGGTAGCCTGGTGGTTAGAGGGCAGGGTAGCCTGGTGGTTAGAGGGCAGGGTTAGGGTAGCCTGGTGGTTAGCCTGGTGGTTAGGAGGGCAGGGTAGGGTAGCCTGGTGGTTAGAGGGCAGGGTAGGGTAGCCTGGTGGTTAGGGAGGGTAGGGTAGCCTGGTGGTTAGAGGGCAGGGTAGGGTAGGGTAGCCTGGTGGTTAGAGGGCAGGGTAGGGTAGCCTGGTGGTTAGAGGGGCAGGGTAGGGTAGCCTGGTGGTTAGAGTGGTAGGGTAGCCTGGTGGTTAGAGGGCAGGGTAGCCTGGTGGTTAGAGAGGGCAGGGTAGGGTAGCCTGGTGGTTAGAGCCTGGTGGGCAGGGTAGGGTAGCCTGGTGGTTAGAGGGCTGGTGGTTAGGTAGGGTAGCCTGGTGGTTAGAGGGCAGGGTAGGGTAGCCTGGTGGTTAGAGGGCAGGGTAGCCTGGTGGTTAGAGGGCAGGGGTAGCCTGGTGGTTAGAGGGCAGCCTGGGGTTAGAGGAGGGTAGCCTGGTGGTTAGAGGGCAGGGGTAGAGGGTAGCCTGGTGGTTAGAGGGCAGGGTAGCCTGGTGGTTAGAGGGGCAGGGTAGGGTAGCCTGGTGGTTAGAGGGCAGGGTAGCCTGGTGGTTAGAGCAGGGTAGCCTGGTGGTTAGAGGGCAGGGTAGCCTGGTGGTTAGAGGGTAGGGTACCTGGTGGTTAGAGGGCAGGGTAGCCTGGTGGTTAGAGGGCAGGGTAGGGTAGCCTGGTGGTTAGAGGGCAGGGTAGGGTAGCCTGGTGGTTAGAGGGCAGGGTAGGGTAGCCTGGTGGTTAGAGGGCAGGGTAGGGTACCTGGTGGTTAGAGGGCAGGGCAGGGTAGCCTGGTGGTTAGAGGGCAGGGTAGCCTGGTGGTTAGAGGGGGTGGTTAGAGAGGGGGTAGCCTGGTGGTTAGAGGGTAGGGTAGCCTGGTGGTTAGAGGGAGGGTAGGGTAGCCTGGTGGTTAGAGGGCAGGGTAGCCTGGTGGTTAGAGGGCAGGGTAGTAGTTAGAGGATAGGGTAGCCTGGTGGTTAGAGGGTAGGGTAGCCTGGTGGTTAGAGGGCAGGGTAGCCTGGTGGTTAGAGGGCAGGGTAGCCTGGTGGTTAGAGGGTAGGGTAGCCTGGTGGTTAGAGGGCAGGGTAGCCTGGTGGTTAGAGGGCAGGGTAGCCTGGTGGTTAGAGGGCAGGGTAGCCTGGTGGTTAGAGGGCAGGGTAGCCTGGTGGTTAGAGGGCAGGGTAGCCTGGTGGTTAGAGGGTAGGGTACCTGGTGGTTAGAGGGCAGGGTAGCCTGGTGGTTAGAGGGTAGGGTACCTGGTGGTTAGAGGGCAGGGTAGCCTGGTGGTTAGAGGGCAGGGTAGCCTGGTGGTTAGAGGGTAGGGTACCTGGTGGTTAGAGGGCAGGGTAGCCTGGTGGTTAGAGGGCAGGGTAGCCTGGTGGTTAGAGGGTAGGGTACCTGGTGGTTAGAGGGCAGGGTAGCCTGGTGGTTAGAGGGCAGGGTAGCCTGGTGGTTAGACCTGGTGGTTAGAGGGCAGGGTAGCCTGGTGGTTAGAGGGCAGGGTAGCCTGGTGGTTAGAGGGCAGGGTAGCCTGGTGGTTAGAGGGCAGGGTAGGGTACCTGGTGGTTAGAGGGCAGGGTAGCCTGGTGGTTAGAGGGCAGGGCAGGGTACCTGGTGGTTAGAGGGCAGGGTAGGGTACCTGGTGGTTAGAGGGCAGGGTAGCCTGGTGGTTAGAGGGCAGGGTAGCCTGGTGGTTAGAGGGTAGGGTAGCCTGGTGGTTAGAGGGTAGGGTAGCCTGGTGGTTAGAGGGCAGGGTAGCCTGGTGGTTAGAGGGCAGGGTAGGGTACCTGGTGGTTAGAGGGCAGGGTAGGGTAGCCTGGTGGTTAGAGGGCAGGGTAGGGTAGCCTGGTGGTTAGAGGGCAGGGTAGGGTAGCCTGGTGGTTAGAGGGCAGGGTAGAGGCAGGGTAGCCTGGTGGTTAGAGGGCAGGGTAGGGTAGCCTGGTGTTTAGAGGGCAGGGTAGGGTTAGAGGGCAGGGCCTGGAGGTTAGAGGGTAGGGCAGGGTAGGGTAGCCTGGTGGTTAGAGGGCAGGGTAGGGTGGCCTGGTGGTTAGAGGGCAGGGTAGGGTAGCCTGGTGGTTAGAGGGCAGGGTAGGGTAGGAAGCCTGGTGGTTAGAGGGCAGGGTAGCCTGGTGGTTAGAGGGCAGGGTAGCCTGGTGGTTAGAGGGTAGGGTACCTGGTGGTTAGAGGGCAGGGTAGCCTGGTGGTTAGAGGGTAGGGTACCTGGTGGTTAGAGGGCAGGGTAGCCTGGTGGTTAGAGGGCAGGGTAGGCTGGTGGTTAGAGGGTAGGGTACCTGGTGGTTAGAGGGTAGGGTACCTGGTGGTTAGAGGGCAGGGTAGCCTGGTGGTTAGAGGGCAGGGTAGGGTACCTGGTGGTTAGAGGGCAGGGTAGCCTGGTGGTTAGAGGGTAGGGTACCTGGTGGTTAGAGGGTAGGAGTAGCCTGGTGGTTAGAGGGTAGGGTACCTGGTGGTTAGAGGGCAGGGTAGCCTGGTGGTTAGAGGGCAGGGGTAGGGTAGCCTGGTGGTTAGAGGGTAGGGTAGCCTGGTGGTTAGAGGGCAGGGTAGGGGGCCTGGTGGTTAGAGGCAGGGTAGGGTACCTGGTGGTTAGAGGGTTAGAGGTAGGGTAGCCTGGTGGTTAGAGGGTAGGGTACCTGGTGGTTAGAGGGTAGGGTACCTGGTGGTTAGAGGGGGTAGGGTACCTGGTGGTTAGAGGGTAGGGTAGGGTACCTGGTGGTTAGGGTAGGGTAGGGTACCTGGTGGTTAGAGGGTAGGTACCTGGTGGTTAGAGGGTAGGGTACCTGGTGGTTAGAGGGTAGGGTACCTGGTGGTTAGAGGGTAGGGTACCTGGTGGTTAGAGGGGGTAGGGTACCTGGTGGTTAGAGGGTAGGGTACCTGGTGGTTAGAGGGTAGGGTACCTGGTGGTTAGAGGGTAGGGTACCTGGTGGTTAGACCTGGTGGTTAGGGTACCTGGTGGTTAGAGGGTAGGGTAGCCTGGTGGTTAGAGGGTAGGGTACCTGGTGGTTAGAGCGTTGGACTAGTAACCTAAATGTTTCATGTTCAAACCCCTGAGCTGACAAGGTACAAATCTGTCATTCTGCCCCTGAACAGGAAGTTAACCCACTGTTCCTAGGCCGTCATTGAAAATAAGAATTTGTTCTTAAACTGACTTGCCTAGTTAAATAAAGGAAAAATAAATAAAACCTATGATCTTTACAGTGACCTTCCTGACAGACAGGGCCCTCAGAAAGTATTCCCCCCCTAGACTTTCTCTACATTTTTTTGGGGGTCACAGCCTGATTTTAAAAAATGGATTGAGTGTAGATGTTGTGTCGCTGGCCTGCACACGATACCCCATAATGTCAAAGATAAAACATGTTTTTAGACATTTTTACAAATTAATAAAATTAAAAAAATCTGAAATGCCTCTAGTCAATAGGTATTTAACTCTTTTGTTATGACAAGCCTAAATAAGTTCAGGAGAAAAATAAATATGCTTAACAAGTCACATAACAAGTTGCATTGACTCACTCTGTGCAATAATAGTGTTTAACATGATGTTTGAGTGACTATCTCATCTCTGTTCCCCACACATACAATTATCTGTGAGGTCCCTCAGTCGAGCAGTGAATTTTAAACACAGATTCAAGTTCAAAGACCAGGAGGTTTTCCAATGGATCACAAAGAAGGGCACCTATTGGTAGATGGGTAAAAGAAAACACACAAAAACAGACATTGAGCATTGAGCAAGTTATTAATTACACTTTGGATGGTGTATCAATACACCCAGTCACTACAAAGATACAGGTGTCCTTCCTAACTCAGTTGCCAGGGAGGAAGGAAACCGCTCAGAGATTTCACCACGATGTTAATGGTGATTTTAAAACGGTTACAGAGTTTAATGGCTGTGTTAAGAGAAAACTGATGATGGATCAACAACATTGTAGTTACTCCACAATACTAACCTAAATGATAGAGTGAAAAGAAGGAAGCCTGTACAGAATAAAAAATATTCCAAAACATGCATCCTGTTTGCAATAAGGAAAATAAGGAAAACTGTTAAAAAAAATGTGGCACAGAAATGACCTTTATGTCCTGAATACAAAGTGTTATATTTGGGTCAAATCCAACACAACACATCACTGAGTACCACTCTTCATATTTTCAAGGATGGTGGTGGCTGCATCATGTTATGGGTATACTTGTCATCGACAAGGACTAGGGAGGATGCGGGATGATTAAAACTAAGCGGAATAGAGCTCAGCACAGGAGTAAAACCTGGTTCAGACGTCTTAACCAACAAACACTGGGAGACAAATTCACCTTTCAGAAAAACAATATTGAATGTTCCTGAGTCGCCTAGTTACAGTTTTGACTTAAATCGGCTTGAAACTATGGCAAGACTTTTGAAAATAATAATTGCCAAATATTGTACAATCCAGGTATGTAAAGCTCTTAGAGACTCACACAGAAAGAGTGACAGCTGTAATCACTCTTTGAGACTTACCCAGAAAGACTCACAGCTGTAATCACTCTTAGAGACTTACCCAGAAAGAGTGACAGCTTTAATCACTCTTAGAGACTTACCCAGAAAGAGTCACAGCTGTAATCACTCTTAGAGACTGACCCAGAAAGAGTCACAGCTGTAATCACTCTTAGAGAATTACCCAGAAAGAGTGACAGCTTTAATCACTCTTAGAGACTTACCAAGAAAGAGTCACAGCTGTAATCACTCTTAGAGACTGACCCAGAAAGAGTCACAGCTGTAATCACTCTTAGAGAATTACCCAGAAAGAGTCACAGCTGTAATCACTCTTAGAGACTCACACAGAAAGAGTCACAGCTGTAATCACTCTTAGAGACTTACCCAGAAAGAGTCACAGCTGTAATCACTCTTAGAGACTCACACAGAAAGAGTCACAGCTGTAATCACTCTTAGAGACTTACCCAGAAAGAGTCACAGCTGTAATCACTCTTAGACACTTACCCAGAAAGAGTCACAGCTGTAATCACTCTTAGAGACTTACCCAGAAAGAGTCACAGCTGTAATCACTCTTAGAGACTCACACAGAAAGAGTCACAGCTGTAATCACTCTTAGAGACTTACCCAGAAAGAGTCACAGCTGTAATAACTCTTAGAGACTTACCCAGAAAGAGTCACAGCTGTAATCACTGTTAGAGACTTACCCAGAAAGAATCACAGCTGTAATCACTCTTAGAGACTTACCCAGAACGAGTCACAGCTGTAATCACTCTTAGAGACTTACCCAGAAATAGTCACAGCTGTAATCACTCTTAGAGACTTACCCAGAAAGAGTCACAACTTACCCAGAAAGAGTCACAGCTGTAATCACTCTTAGAGACTTACCCAGAAAGAGTCACAGCTGTAATCACTCTTAGAGACTTACACAGAAAGAGTTACAGCTGTAATCACCCTTAGAGACTGACCCAGAAAGACTCACAGCTGTAATCACTCTTAGAGACTTACCCAGAAAGAGTCACAGCTGTAATCACTAGAGACTTACACAGAAAGAGTCACAGCTGTAATCACTCTTAGAGACTTACCCATAAAGAGTCACAGCTGTAATCACTCTTAGAGACTTACCCAGAAAGAGTCACAGCTGTAATCACTCTTAGAGACTTACACAGAAAGAGTCACAGCTGTAATCACTCTTAGTGACGTACCCATAAAGAGTCACAGCTGTAATCACTCTTAGAGACTTACCCAGAAAGAGTGACAGCTGTAATCGCTGCCAAATGTGATTCTAACACGTATTGACTCAGGGGGTGTGAAAACTTATGGAAATTAATTTGGGGAAATTAATTTTCAATACATTTGCAAAAATGTATTAAAAAAACAACATGTTTTCACCTTGTTATTGTGGGGTATTGTGTGTAGATGGGTGGGATTTAATATATATATATATCCATTTTGAATTGAATCTGTAACAACAAGCTGTAGTATAAAGGGTGTGAATACTTTCTGAAGGCCCTCTCCATATTATCTGAGACTGTAAACATGGCTAAATACAAATCTCATCTGGATATCATTACCAGAGCCTGGAAATCCTACTGGTAATATCCCAGCCCTGTCTGACTGAGGGCTGAAACCTAGACTGGGAGGGGCTCAGCTCTGAGACATAGTATGAACTGGTTTCCAGATCAACATTAAACCACTAGTGTTTTGTTCGTCAAAGACTAGACGTTATCTGTGTCTAGGATACTCCGCCCAATAACACTGTAACTGGGGGTGGGTCAACTCTAAAGGCTGGTTTCCCAGATACAGATTCATCCTAGTTCTGGACTAAAAAGGCATTTCTTCATTGACAATTGAATTCCCATTAGACCAGGACAAGGCTTAATCTGTGCCTGGGAAACCAGCCCAATGACACAGTGTCTGTATTCCCAGACACCAATTAAGCCTATATTCCTGGACTAAACAGCTATTTAAAGAGATTCTTAAATTTAGCATGCTTTTTAGTTCAGGACCAGGCTTTATCTGTGTCCTGGAAACCGGCCCAATAACACAGTAACTGAATTTCTTTATCTCTGGTACAGGCAGCAAGTTTATGTGTCTATATCTCTGGTACAGGCAGCAGGTTGTGTGTCTATATCTCTGGTACAGGCAGCAGGTTGTGTGTCTATATCTCTGGTACAGGCAGCAGGTTTATGTGTCTATATCTCTGGTACAGGCAGCAGGTTGTGTGTCTATATCTCTGGTACAGGCAGCAGGTTGTGTCTATATCTCTGGTACAGGCAGCAGGTTGTGTGTCTATATCTCTGGTACAGGCAGCAGGTTGTGTGTCTATATCTCTGGTACAGGCAGCAGGTTTATGTGTCTATATCTCTGGTACAGGCAGCAAGTTTATGTGTCTATATCTCTGGTACAGGCAGCAAGTTGTGGTCTATATCTCTGGTAGGTTGTGTGTCTATATCTCTGGTACAGGCAGCAGGTTGTGTGTCTATATCTCTGGTACAGGCAGCAGGTCTATATCTCTTATGTGTCTATATCTCTGGTACAGGCAGCAGGTTATGTGTCTATATCTCTGGTACAGGCAGCAGGTTTGTGTGTCTATATCTCTGGTACAGGCAGCAGGTTGTGTGTCTATATCTCTGGTACAGGCAGCAGGTTGTGTGTCTATATCTCTGGTACAGGCAGCAGGTTTGTGTGTCTATATCTCTGGTACAGGCAGCAGGTTGTGTGTCTATATCTCTGGTACAGGCAGCAAGTTGTGTGTCTATATCTCTGGTACAGGCAGCAGGTTGTGTGTCTATATCTCTGGTACAGGCAGCAGGTTGTGTGTCTATATCTCTGGTACAGGCAGCAGGTTGTGTGTCTATATCTCTGGTACAGGCAGCAGGTTGTGTGTCTATATCTCTGGTACAGGCAGCAGGTTTATGTGTCTATATCTCTGGTACAGGCAGCAGGTTTATGTGTCTATATCTATGGTACAGGCAGAGGTTTATGTGTCTATATCTCTGGTACAGGCAGCAGGTTGTGTGTCTATATCTCTGGTACAGGCAGCAGGTTTGTGTGTCTAGGTTGTATCTCTGGTACAGGCAGCAGGTTGTGTGTCTATATCTCTACAGGCAGCAGGTTGTGTGTCTATAGGCTGGCAGGTTGCAGCAGGTTGTGTCTATATCTCTGGTACAGGCAGGAGGTTTATGTGTCTATATCTCTGGTACAGGCAGCAGGTTGTGTGTCTATATCTCTGGTACAGGCAGCAAGTTGTGTGTCTATATCTCTGGTACAGGCAGCAGGTTGTGTGTCTATATCTCTGGTACAGGCAGATAGTTCTATAGTGAGGTGCAGTAGACAGCAGGTTTCTATAGTGAGGTGCAGTAGACAGCAGGTTTCTATAGTGAGGTGCAGTAGACAGCAGGTTTCTATAGTGAGGTGCAGTAGACAGCAGGTTTCTATAGTGAGGTGCAGTAGACAGCAGGTTTCTATAGTGGGGTGCAGTAGACAGCAGGTTTCTATAGTGAGGTGCAGTAGACAACAGGTTTCTATAGTGAGGTGCAGTAGACAGCAGGTTTCTATAGTGAGGTGCAGTAGACAGCAGGTTTCTATAGTGAGGTGCAGTAGACAGCAGGTTTCTATAGTGAGGTGCAGTAGACAGCAGGTTTCTATAGTGAGGTGCAGTAGACAGCAGGTTTCTATAGTGAGGTGCAGTAGACAGCAGGTTTCTATAGTGAGGTGCGGTAGACAGCAGGTTTCTATAGTGAGTGCAGTAGACAACCTGCCTAACTGTCTCCTCAGCCTGGATTGTAACACACCACACTCACTTTTAGCAGTCCAAAGTCAAATAGTGACTCACAAATTCCTCTGCTTTTCTTTTTCCAGGATCAGACATTAGGTAGAGGCAGCGTCACCTTTTCCTCCTCCCTCCTCCACTCCCTACTTCTACTCCTGCTAGCCTAACTCCAGGCCTATACAGTAAGTTACTTCTCTCTCTCTAACTACTGTCCACACACACCTCTCGTCTCAACAGTATATTCTATAAGAATCTCAACCCTCTTTTCACTAACTTCCCTCTTCACAAATAATATACATTTCAGTGGTACAGTTTGCTTCACAAATAGCCCCCTATTCCCTGTGTAGTGCCCTATGGGGCCTGGTCTAAAGCAGTGCACTATAGGGTGTAATTTGGAAACACACTTTACAACACACCTCAGCCAGATCTTTTGGTCTTTCGGGCCCCAGCCTGCACGGCAGACACGCCAAATGCTTTTTCCGGAGGCCAGGATTTTCAGCTCCTGTAGCTCTGATAAAGTCCTGCCACCTCAAACCCCCTATAGGCTTCACACACACACACACACACACACACACACACACACACACACACACACACACACACACACACACACAGGCCCCGAGGCCACTGAAAACATCAAAGCGTTTCTACTGTAAGTCAGCAACACCTTTAAACTGCAGGCGTTGTAAAGCAGAGGTGGAAAGAGGTGGAGACTTAGGGAGGAGAGAGGATGTGGAGAGAGGAGGTGGAGAGGAGGTGGAGACTTAGGGAGGAGAGAGGATGTGGAGAGAGGAGGTGGAGAGGAGAGAGGGGTGTGGAGAGGGAGAGAAGAGGTGGAGGAGGAGGTAGAGGAGAGAGGAGGTGGAGAGGAGAGGAGGTAGGGGGAGAGGAGGTGGAGAGAGGAGGTGGAAGAGGTGGAGAGAAGAGGAGGTGGAAAGAGGTGGAGACTTAGGGGAGAAGAGGTGGAGGATGTGGAGAGAGGTGGAGACTTAGGGAGGAGAGAAGTGGAGAGAGAGGAGAGGGTGGAGAGGAGGATGGGGAGAGGAGGTGGAGGTGGAGAGAGGAGGTGGAGAGAGGTGGAGACTTGGATGAGAAGAGGAGGTGGAAAGAGGTGGAGACTTAGGGAGGGAGGGATGTGGAGAGAGGAGGTGGAGGTGGAGAGGTGGAGACTTAGGGAGGAGAGGAGGTGAGAGGAGGTGGAGGAGGTGGAGAGGGAGGAGAGAGGATGTGGAGAGGTGTGAGAAGTGAGAGAGAGGTGGAGGATGTGGTGAGAGGTGGAGAGGAGGTGGAGAGGGAGAGGAGGTGGAGAGGTGGAGACTTAGGGAGGAGAGGAGGTGGAGGGAGGGAGAGAGGAGGTGGAGAGAGGAGGTGGAGACTTAGGGAGAGAGGAGGTGGAGAGAGGAGGTGGAGAGAGAGAGGGAGGTGGAGAGAGGGTGGAGACTGGAGGGAGGAGGTGGAGAGGTGGAGAGAGGTGGTGGAGAGAGGAGGGGAGAGGATGTGGTGAGAAGTAAAGAGGAGTGGAGAGAGGTGGAGAGAGGATGTGGTGAATGGAGGTAAAGGAGGAGAGAGAGGATGTGGTGAATGGAGGTGGAGAAAGGGGTGAACAGAGAGGAGGTGGAAAAGGTAAAAGATGGAGGAGGAGGGAAGAGGGGTGAACAGAAGAGGTGGAGAAAGGTAAAGAGAGGAGGTGGAGAGAGGAGAGGAGGTGGAGAGAGGAGGTGGAGAGGGGTGAACAGGTGGTGGAGAAAGGTAAAGAGAGGAGGTGGTGAGAGGAGGTGAAGAGGAGGTGAACAGAAGAGGTGGAGAAAGGTAAAGAGAGGAGGTGGAGAGAGGAGGTGGTGAGAGGAGGTGGAGAGAGGAGGTGGAGAAAGGTAAATGGAGATGGAGGGGAGGGGAGGTGGTGAGAGGAGAGGTGGAGAAAGGTAAAGAGAGGAGGTGGAGAGAGGAGGTGGTGAGAGGAGGTGGAGAAAGGTAAAGAGAGGAGGTGGAGAGAGGAGGTGGAGAAAGGTAAAGAGAGGAGGTGGAGAGAGGAGGTGGAGAAAGGTAAAGAGAGGAGGTGGAGAGAGGTGGAGAGAGGTGGTGAGCCTTGGCTAGCATTATTGCAGATGTCCCTCTTGCTTTATTGAGGAGAGCCAGTTCCCCTTAATGTTAGCAGTAAAGGGGCTGTGGTTCTCCCTCTCAAAGCCCAAGTAAGGCTTTAAAAGTAACACTGTGAACGTTGACAGCTCAACTCAGCAAAAATAACTGTTTGAAACAACTTGGCTACAAACTAACTACAGTATCAAAATCAATTACATTGAACCGTAGCAGGGACTATTTTAACTGAAGTTGGCCTACCAATGAAATTGAATGAAAAGTACTACAACAGCCATTTCAACTACAAACTGAATTCATCTGAAAAGTACTACAACAGCCATTTCAACTACAAACTGAATTCATCTGAAAAGTATATCAACGGCCATTTCAACTACAAACTGAATTCATCTGAAAAGTATATCAACAGCCATTTTGAACTAAAATACAAACATAGATCTAAATACCAAAGCGGGACTTATTTCAACTGAAGTACAAACTACATTTGACTGAAAAGAATAGCAAGCAGGAGCCATTTTCATTGAAGTACAATCAACTCAAGGGGATATCTTATCAAACAGGGATCTCCAAGATAATTAACTGACAACTGCAGTCTGTCAGTCAAGACAGACTACCAGAACATAACATCAATATTAAAAGACCCCTGTATTTAAGGACATTTTTTAAATGATTATTTTGCTATACAAATATGAGATAAGATGTTCTAAAATACAGTACCCTGTTTATCTCACTGTTATGTGGTTGTGCACAAGACCAAGACGAGTCTAAAACAGCACGCAGTGAATTCTCTCTTTCCCTCTTTCACTCTCTCTGGTCCAGAACGGACAGAGACAGGAAAGAAGAAGAACTTATAGCTTTGAATGATGGTGTGGAATGTTAAAAAGTGTCTGTGAGACAGGGAGGGGGGTGTCGGCTGAGTTTTGGTGGGTGAGGAGAAGGGAGGGGGTGGGAGGAGAGAACGTCCCGTGGGACCAAGGCAGTCTCTCAGATCTGGTATGCGTGACTGAGCAAGCTAGAGAAAAATCCCAACGTGCCTTTTTAACTTCGGGAAACAAAAGCAACTGCCGGTATCCCCACTCTTATTCTAAACACGCATTTGGCTAAAGAAACAGAAAGTAAATAGCGCAAATTATAACATAGAACCAAATGTTAGCAACATTTGAACAGACAAAACCTAGACTGTAGCCTAGAATGTCACAGAAAAGCAGCACTATAAAATGGTGATATGTCAATGGGCGTGAGGCGTTTAATATCCCCAGATTTCGAGTCACGTTAGTGACAGCCCTTTGAGAGGCAAGCAGCTGAAACCTATCAACACAATACGTCAGACTGATAATTAGAACAAGCTAAATCAAGGGAAGCATCCATTTTGAATCTGCTCGTAAATAATTTAACAATCCAAGCCGGCATATTAACATTGTAACTGCTTCTCGAAACTGAACAATCAAATTCGTAAGATTATGGTTGTGATCAGAACGATTAATAATATGTGGACAATTCTTGTATTTTTTGTTGTTTTAAATAACTACCGGGGATCTACGGACATAAACAGCGGTTTCTCTTAGAAATGGACGTTTTAGATCAAAGCAGGAGTGCATGGTCTTATAGCAAGGATGATCACAAATGAACAATAAGTAGTAGGTTACGAGTCTACAATACAATCCCCGTACAAAACGAGTCCACATTACCTTTTCATTTATTATATAAATATCAACTTTAATGTTTACTGTAAGAATATAAAACAATTTCATTTTGGATTCTGTTTTTTACAAACACATATACAGTACATTAAAACACAGTAGTCTCTCAGCAGGACTCAATACATGTTGCAGTTCAGTTCGCTCATAACGTCATGTTACGATCCCATAGGTTCCATGTAGGCCTGACACGCATTCACATGGAAGCCGAGACAATAAGGATCGATTGCTTCTTAATTCTAAAGCGTGTATTTAGATTCTATTCCAAAGGAGTGTCTCTTCTGTTGTTATTGTGGACTAGTGCGTATGATTGTGTTTAAAAGGTAGCAACCCATATTCTAGAGGATATGGAGGATTAGTTGGAAAACACCTGATTGAGAAAAAGGGGCATCATTTCTATTATAGAAATCACTTCAATTTGAAGTACAACGCTCTGAATAACAGCAATAATTCGCCAATATCTGCTTCCATAAGCATAAACACACCAAAATAATATAGGGAAGGAAGGGTCCCATTATTCAAAGCTTGAATCCAAGGCCTTTAAGTTGGGCTAAAAAGTAAACAAAACAAAAATATAATTTTTTTTGGATACAAACCAGTCCGTTTTAATTTGCATAATGTCCCTATTTTTGTCTGAGTGTGAACAGTCCTTTTAAACGAAAATGTTCGTTTCTCTTCTTCATTGTAAAGCGTTTCTGGGCAAATGAACACAAAGATAGTTAGAGAGCGTTTCTTTTTGCTGCTAGGATTCTCCAAGCGCGAGACGCGTTGGGGGAGGGGACTACTACTGTCTATAGGCACCATTTATCTCCTCTCTTTCTTTTTAAAGAATACACGGATTTATTACAACACATTGATAAACGAGGTAGCCAAATGTATTAGGCGCGATAGTTGGAGAGTTTGAAGTTAAATATTGCGACTCTTTAGGAATAATAAACAGTAGTTTGTCTTCATAATGCGGGGGCGGGATATTGTGTTGTTAATAATGAAAACATGCATTTGATGATGATTAATCTTGTTTTCATTTGGCCTAAAATTGCGCAACATATTTTTTAATCACAGTTTTGTAGCATTAAGTTACATTGAATGAGAAAATATCCAACTACGACGAGATTGAGAGCAGAGGATATATATATTTTTTTAGAAGGAACATTTCCCCGCCCACTGGTCTCCTGCTCCGTTACCCCTTCTCCTCTCTGTGTGTGTCCCTCCCCAACTAATCCTCGCCAAGTTAGTTTCACCTCACTTTTTCACTCTCTGTCATCTGCCAAAGTCCCAGATTCAAAACTTTAAGGCATGGGAGCTGCGTTATCCTTTCCAGTCCCCGTTTCGTGATTTTAGTACATCCATACAGATCGATCCCCGTCAACTGAGTCAAGTGGTCGGCAATGAGCTCCAGTCCTTTGTCTGTAATCCGCACACACTGTCCAATGTTCAGGGTTCTCAGCTCATGCATCTGGCGCACCATCCTGTTGATGCCATCGTCACTAATGTGGCACGAGCACAGGGACAGGGATTTGAGCTGGTACAGGCCCTGGGCGATGTAAGCCAGACTCTGGTCCCCTATCTTGTCACAGAAGGACATGTCTAGCCCGGAGAGCCGCAGCGTGCCCATGGCCAGGTGCATGATGCCCGTGTCACTGATGTTGTCGCACGAGCTCAGGTTAAGGCTCAGAGGCTGGTCATGTGGGAGAGGTGGATCATACCTGCGTCAGAGATCCCGCCACAGAAACTCAGGTTAAGAACTTTGAGCTTAGCCAGGCCCTTCGAGATGTGCTTGAGGACAGATCCGTAAGTTTCTGACAGTCCTGCAGCGTCAGGTATTCCAGGTTGAGACAGCCCTCCGCTGCGCTGCGGGTCATGCCCGCCAGGTGCCGATGCCCACGTCAGACACATGCCGGCAGCTGCGGAGATTGAGGCTCTTGAGCCGGTGTAAACCCCACGCTATGAGCAACAGCCCCGTGTTGGTGATGTTACTACACCGCCCAGTTCCAGAACCTCCAGGTTCTTCAGATACTGGGCGATCCAAAGCTGGAGTCCGTGATCTGCTTACACAGACTAAGGTTTAGAACCCGAAGGAAGGGATCTCCTGGACAAACGCGTGCCCCAGGCCGTTATCCGTTAAGTTATAGCAGCCACTCAGGTTCAGGCTCTCGATGTTTGGCATCCCCTGGATCACGTAGCTGAGGCTCCGCCGCAGACTGAGAATCTGTACTCTCCGGATTCCGCGGGCCTGTAGGCTGGGGAAGAGAAGGTTGGCCCGCCGCAGATGCAGTTGGCTTCCACCCCCTCCACACAGACTTGTGGTAGGAAGCGTCCCTCAAGCAGCACACACTTGGGCCACCCTGCCTTTGTCCCTTACATCCAAGTAGCTGAAAATCATGGCTAAAATTTCCGGAAAGAGGCACGATATGTGCGTCTCCATTTAAACAGGCATAAAAATCACTCCGGGTCCCCGAGCCCACCGACGTATTTTCCTCCGTAAAAGTAGAGTCCCCTGTAATCCGGAAGAAAGCGGATATGCTTTTTAACAAACCTTTTCCCCGTTCCTCTTTTCACATTTAACGGCGCAAATCGATCAACTCCACATCCCACGTGATCCGTCTGGTTGCGCAGTAGAATTCAAATGCAAAAGCCCCAAAACCTTGTTCCAATATAGCCCCTCACCAAGAGGGGGAAGCGAGATAGGAACGAAAGCGCCCGAGCCCTCCTCGGTCAGACGACGCAACCTATGATGCCTTTAGAAACACGTCTAGGCTCGCGCCGAGGATCCAAACGGTCATACATTTTCAAAAGAGACCTTTAAACTACCATAAATACAAGGAGGGTTGGAATTCCAGTCTGCTTCTTCTCTCTGTCTCTCTTCCTCTCCGTTATCAGAAAAGGAGTGGGGTTTCAGTCTGCATTTGCTCTCTCCGCTCGCACGCATTTGCCAAGCCGAAGGGCTTCCTGCCTGCCTTTGTCTGGTCTTTCAAACTGACTTGGCAGGACCGTGGCACCGCTCTACCGCGGGGAGAGACATACACATTAAAAATAATTAAACAGTTTTCATTATATTAAAGGAATACTGTAAAATACAATATATGTTATCCATGTTCCTAGTAAATAAGAACATTGTGTGACTTGCATTAGCGTAGGATATTTAAAATATATTTAAGAGAGTCTGTTTTGACTTCCCCCTTCCCTGGGAGGATGGTGGTTTGGTCCAACTCAGCTGGAACAGTAAGAATAGTTCCCCTGGAAACCAACTTCTTACAATTCAGTTCACTTTAGTCTTAACCCTTTAGTTGTCGCGGTATATTGGTTTTTGATTCTATTTGAAATGATTTAGATGGTCTATAATCCATCTAAAACTGAACTGTGTTTGTGTTATTATTTTCGAGCTCGAACTATTCTAGAAGGATTCTGTGAGAGTTCTGTGTTCCGAATAGAAGGCTGTGCTTTGTGTCTGTCTCCCTTCTCAGTGTTCTACAAATTGAAACATTGTAACAGGTCTGATCCGCCAAAATGTATCACGTAAAGGATACATTTGTAACTCAACTCTGCTGCTAAGTGAAAAAAGTGTTACAATTGATACAATGATACAATGTAGAGCTGAGGAGTAACACACAATCACCGTATCACATGATTATGTCCAGATTCTAATCAAATGCGTTTTAATTGAAGGATAATCTTTATTTTTCAACAAATATGGAACGTTTACCCTGTTGCTGTACATATTGTGAGATTATTACTACGTTTTATTTGTAATTCTATGGTAACAAGACTTATTATCAGGCTGTTACTATTTCCCCTCAACATTTCTCAGAGGGTTGTAGCCTGTATAGAAGCATATTCACTACATTGTTGTGTGTAAATTAATGAAGTTGGCAGTCATGCATTATATTTGTTGATTATATCCCGATCAATTTTAGTGATAACATAATTATCATACATTTAACCCATGCATTTTTCTTATTCATTTCAGGCATGTCTAGCTTTCATCTATGCTCTGATTGGATTCTATGCTCTGACCCCAGGTCAACAACACAAACAGGCAACAGCTCCGTTCCCAGCTAGAAGCTGACAGAATGCATGTGAAAAACAACAGCTGAATTCTGCTAGCCAGGGCCGCCTTTCCAGTTCTAACATCAAAGGAAGGTAGATACTCTCTGGTAGCTAAGTAGTAGTAGTAGTAGTATAGTAGTAGTAGTAGTGGTAGTAGTAGTAGTGGTGGTATAAGTAGTAGTAGTAGTGGTAGTAGTAGTAGTGGTAGTGGTAGTAGTAGTAGTGGTAGTGGTAGTAGTAGTACTAGTAGTAGTAGTAGTATAAGTAGTAGTAGTAGTGGTAGTAGTAGTAGTGGTAGTGGTAGTAGTAGTAGTAGTAGTAGTAGTAGTGGTAGTAGTAGTGGTAGTGGTAGTAGTAGTAGTAGTAT
>NW_025746100.1:0-95674 GCF_021184085.1 Oncorhynchus gorbuscha
CCTACAACAACACAAACAACTCCCTACAACAACACAAACAACTCCCTACGACAAGACAAACAACAACACAAACAACAACACAAACAACTCCCTACAACAACACAAACAACTCCCTACGACAAGACAAACAACTCCCTACGACAAGACAAACAACTCCCTACGACAACACAAACAACTCCCTACGACAAGACAAACAACTCCTACGACAAGACAAACAACTCCCTACGACAACACGAACAACAACAACAAACAACTCCCTACGACAAGACAAACAACTCCCCTACGACAAGACAAACAACTCCCCTACGACAAGACAAACAACTCCCTACGACAAGACAAACAACTCCCTACGACAAGACAAACAACTCCCTACGACAACACAAACAACTCCCCTACGACAAGACAAACAACTCTACGACAAGACAAACAACTCCCACGACAAGACAAACAACAACACAAACGACAAGACAAACAACAACACAAACAACAACACAAACAACTCCCTACGACAAGACAAACAACTCCCTACGACAAGACAAACAACTCCCTACGACAAGACAAACAACCCCTACGACAAGACAAACAACCTACGACAAGACAAACAACTCCCTACGACAAGACAAACAACTCCCTACGACAAGACAAACAACTCCTACGACAAGACAAACAACTCCCTACGACAAGACAAACAACTCCCTACGACAAGACAAACAACTCCCTACGACAAGACAAACAACTCCCTACGACAAGACAAACAACTCCCTACGACAAGACAAACAACTCCCTACGACAAGACAAACAGCTCCCTACGACAAGACAAACAACTCCCTACGACAAGACAAACAACTCCCTACGACAAGACAAACAACTCCTACGACAAGACAAACAACTCCCTACGACAAGACAAACAACAACACAAACAACTCCCTACGACAAGACAAACAACTCCCAGACGACAAGACAAACAACTCCCTACGACAAGACAAACAACTCCCTACGACAAGACAAACAACAACACAAACAACAACACAAACAACAACACAAACAACTCCCTACGACAAGACAAACAACAAGACAAACAACAACACAAACAACAACACAAACAACTCCCTACGACAAGACAAACAACAACACAAACAACAACACAAACAACAACACAAACAACTCCCTACGACAAGACAAACAACAACACAAACAACTCCCTACGACAAGACAAACAACTCCCTACGACAAGACAAACAACTCCCTACGACAAGACAAACAAACGACAAGACAAACAACAACACAAACAACTCCCTACGACAAGACAAACAACTCCCAACGACAAGACAAACAACTCCCTACGACAAGACAAACAACTCCCTACGACAAGACAAACAACTCCCTACGACAAGACAAACAACAACACAAACAACAACACAAACAACTCCCTACGACAAGACAAACAACAACACAAACAACTCCCTACGACAAGACAAACAACTCCTACGACAAGACAAACAACTCCCTACGACAAGACAAACAACTCCCTACGACAAGACAAACAACTCCCTACGACAAGACAAACAACAACACAAACAACTCCCTACGACAAGACAAACAACTCCCTACGACAAGACAAACAACTCCCTACGACAAGACAAACAACTCCCTACGACAAGACAAACAACTCCCTACGACAAGACAAACAACTCCCTACGACAAGACAAACAACAACACAAACAACTCCCTACGACAAGACAAACAACTCCCTACGACAAGACAAACAAGACACAAACAACTCCCTACGACAAGACAAACAACAACACAAACAACTCCCTACGACAAGACAAACAACAACACAAACAACTCCCTACGACAAGACAAACAACAACACAAACAACTCCCTACGACAAGACAAACAACAACACAAACAACTCCCTACGACAAGACAAACAACAACACAAACAACTCCCTACGACAAGACAAACAACAACACAAACAACTCCCTACGACAAGACAAACAACTCCCTACGACAAGACAAACAACTCCCCTACGACAACACAAACAACTCCCTACGACAAGACAAACAACTCCCTACGACAAGACAAACAACAACACAAACAACAACCTACGACAAGACAAACAACAACACAAACTCCCTACGACAAGACAAACAACAACACAAACAACTCCCTACGACAACACAAACAACTCCCTACGACAACACAAACAACTCCCTACGACAACACAAACAACTCCCTACGACAACACAAACAACTCCCTACGACAACACAAACAACTCCCTACGACAACACAAACAACTCCCTACGACAACACAAACAACTCCCTACGACAACACAAACAACTCCCTACGACAAGACAAACAACTCCCTACAACAAGACAAACACAAACAACAACTCCCTACGACAACACAAACAACTCCCTACGACAACACAAACAACAACACAAACAACTCCCTACGACAACACAAACAACTCCCTACGACAACACAAACAACTCCTACGACAACACAAACAACTCCTACGACAAGACAAACAACTCCCTACGACAACACAAACAACTCCCTACGACAACACAAACAACTCCCTACGACAACACAAACAACAACACAAACAACTCCCTACGACAAGACAAACAACTCCCTACGACAACACAAACAACTCCCTACGACAACACAAACAACTCCCTACGACAACACAAACAACAACACAAACAACTCCCTACGACAAGACAAACAACTCCCTACGACAACACAAACAACTCCCTACGACAACACAAACAACTCCCAACGACAAACAACTCCTACGACAAGACAAACAACTCCCTACGACAACACAAACAACTCCCTACGACAAGACAAACAACTCCCTACGACAAGACAAACAACTCCCTACGACAACAACACAAACAACTCCCTACGACAAGACAAACAACTCCCTACGACAAGACAAACAACTCCCTACGACAAGACAAACAACTCCCTACGACAACACAAACAACTCCCTACGACAAGACAAACAACTCCCTACGACAAGACAAACAACTCCCTACGACAACACAAACAACTCCCTACGACAAGACAAACAACTCCATACGACAAGACAAACAACTCCCTACGACAACACAAACAACTCCCTACGACAACACAAACAACTCCCTACGACAAGACAAACAACTCCCTACGACAAGACAAACAACTCCCTACGACAACACAAACAACTCCATACGACAACACAAACAACTCCCTACGACAAGACAAACAACTCCTACGACAACCAACTCCCTACGACAACACAAACAACTCCCTACGACAAGACAAACAACTCCCTACGACAACACAAACAACTCCCTACGACAAGACAAACAACTCCCTACGACAACACAAACAACTCCATACGACAACACAAACAACTCCCTACGACAAGACAAACAACTCCATACGACAACACAAACAACTCCCTACGACAACACAAACAACTCCCTACGACAAGACAAACAACTCCCTACGACAACACAAACAACTCCCTACGACAAGACAAACAACTCCCTACGACAACACAAACAGCTCCCTACAACAACACAAACAACAACACAAACAACTCCCTACAACAACACAAACAACTCCCTACGACAAGACAAACAACTCCCTACGACAACACAAACAGCTCCCTACGACAACACAAACAGCTCCCTACGACAACACAAACAACTCCCTACAACAACACAAACAACTCCCTACAACAACACAAACAACTCCCTACGACAAGACAAACAACTCCCTACAACAACACAAACAACTCCCTACAACAACACAAACAACTCCCTACGACAAGACAAACAACTCCCTACGACAAGACAAACAACTCCCTACGACAACACAAACAACTCCCTACGACAAGACAAACAACTCCCTACGACAAGACAAACAACTCCCTACGACAACACGAACAACAACACAAACAACTCCCTACGACAAGACGAACAACAACACAAACAACTCCCTACGACAAGACGAACAACTCCCTACGACAACACGAACAACAACACAAACAACTCCCTACAACAACACAAACAACTCCCTACGACAAGACAAACAACTCCCTACGACAACACAAACAGCTCCCTACGACAAGACAAACAACTCCCTACGACAACACAAACAGCTCCCTACGACAACACAAACAACTCCCTACAACAACACAAACAACTCCCTACGACAAGACAAACAACTCCCCTACGACAACACAAACAGCTCCCTACGACAAGACAAACAACTCCCTACGACAACACAAACAGCTCCCTACGACAAGACAAACAACTCCTACGACAACACAAACAACAACACGAACAACAACACAAACAACAACACAAACAACTCCCTACGACAACACAAACAACTCCCTACGACAACACAAACAACTCCCTACGACAACACAAACAACTCCCTACGACAACACAAACAACTCCCTACGACAACACAAACAACTCCCTACGACAACACAAACAACTCCCTACGACAAGACAAACAGCTCCCTACGACAACACAAACAAAACACAAACAACTCCCTACGACAACAACAAACAACTCCCTACGACAAGACAAACAACTCCCTACGACAACACAAACAACTCCCTACGACAACACAAACAACTCCCTACGACAACACAAACAACTCCCTACGACAAGACAAACAACTCCCTACGACAACACAAACAACTCCCTACGACAACACAAACAACTCCCTACGACAAGACAAACAACTCCCTACGACAAGACAAACAACTCCCTACGACAAGACAAACAACTCAATACGACAACACAAACAGCTCCCTACGACAAGACAAACAACTCCCTACGACAAGACAAACAACTCCCTACGACAAGACAAACAACTCCCTACGACAACACAAACAGCTCCCTACGACAACACAAACAACTCCCTACGACAAGACAAACAACAACGACAACAAACAACACAAACAACTCCCTACGACAAGACAAACAACACAAACAACTCCCTACGACAAGACAAACAACTCCCCTACGACAACACAAACAACAACACAAACAACTCCCTACAACAACACAAACAACTCCCTACGACAAGACAAACAACTCCCTACGACAACACAAACAACTCCCTACGACAAGACAAACAACTCCCTACGACAACACAAACAACTCCCTACGACAACACAAACAACTCCAAACAACAACACAAACAACTCCCTACGACAAGACAAACAACTCCCTACGACAAGACAAACAACTCCCTACGACAACACAAACAACTCCCTACGACAACACAAACAACTCCCTACGACAACACAAACAACTCCCTACGACAACACAAACAACTCCCTACGACAACACAAACAACTCCCTACGACAACACAAACAACTCCCTACGACAACACAAACAACTCCCTACGACAACACAAACAACTCCCTACGACAACACAAACAACTCCCTACGACAACACAAACAACTCCCTACGACAACACAAACAACTCCCTACGACAACACAAACAACTCCCTACGACAACACAAACAACTCCTACGACAAGACAAACAACTCCCTACGACAAGACAAACAACTCCCTACGACAAGACAAACAACTCCCTACGACAAGACAAACAACTCCCTACGACAAGACAAACAACTCCCTACGACAAGACAAACAACTCCCTACGACAACACAAACAGCTCCCTACGACAAGACAAACAACTCCCTACGACAAGACAAACAACTCCCTACGACAACACAAACAACAACACAAACAACTCCATACGACAACACAAACAGCTCCCTACGACAAGACAAACAACAACACGAACAACTCCCTACGACAAGACAAACAACTCCCTACGACAACACAAACAACTCCCTACGACAACACAAACAACAACACGACAAACAACTCCCTACGACAAGACAAACAACTCCCTACGACAAGACAAACAACTCCTACGACAAGACAAACAACTCCCTACGACAACACAAACAACAACACAAACAACTCCATACGACAACACAAACAGCTCCCTACGACAAGACAAACAACTCCCTACGACAACACAAACAACAACACGAACAACTCCCTACGACAAGACAAACAACTCCCTACGACAAGACAAACAACTCCCTACGACAAGACAAACAACTCCCTACGACAACACAAACAACAACACAAACAACTCCATACGACAACACAAACAGCTCCCTACGACAAGACAAACAACTCCCTACGACAAGACAAACAACTCCCTACGACAACACAAACAACTCCCCTACGACAACACAAACAACTCCCTACGACAAGACAAACAACTCCCTACGACAACACAAACAACAACACAAACAGCTCCCTACGACAACACAAACAGCTCCCTACGACAACACAAACAACAACACAAACAACTCCATACGACAACACAAACAGCTCCCTACGACAACACAAACAACAACACAAACAACTCCATACGACAACACAAACAGCTCCCTACGACAACACAAACAACAACACAAACAACTCCATACGACAACACAAACAGCTCCCTACGACAACACAAACAGCTCCCACGACAACACAAACAGCTCCCTACGACAACACAAACAACAACACAAACAACTCCATACGACAACACAAACAGCTCCCTACGACAACACAAACAGCTCCCTACGACAACACAAACAACTCCCTACGACAAGACAAACAACAACACAAACAGCTCCCTACGACAACACAAACAACTCCCTACGACAACACAAACAACAACACAAACAGCTCCCTACGACAACACAAACAACTCCCTACGACAAGACAAACAACTCCCTACGACAACACAAACAACAACACAAACAGCTCCCTACGACAACACAAACAACTCCCTACGACAAGACAAACAACAACACAAACAGCTCCCTACGACAACACAAACAACTCCCTACGACAACACAAACAACAACACAAACAGCTCCCTACGACAACACAAACAACTCCCTACGACAAGACAAACAACTCCCTACGACAACACAAACAACAACACAAACAGCTCCCTACGACAACACAAACAACTCCCTACGACAACACAAACAACTCCCCTACGACAACACAAACAACTCTCCCTACGACAACACAAACAACTCCCTACGACAACACAAACAACTCCTACGACAACACAAACAACTCCCTACGACAACACAAACAACTCCCTACGACAACACAAACAACTCCATACGACAACACAAACAACTCCCTACGACAAGACAAACAACTCCCTACGACAAGACAAACAACTCCATACGACAAGACAAACAACTCCATACGACAACACAAACAACTCCCTACGACAACACAAACAACTCCCTACGACAACACAAACAACTCCCTACGACAACACAAACAACTCCCTACGACAACACAAACAACTCCCTACGACAACACAAACAACTCCCTACGACAAGACAAACAACTCCATACGACAAGACAAACAACTCCATACGACAACACAAACAACTCCATACGACAACACAAACAACTCCCTACGACAACACAAACAACTCCCTACGACAACACAAACAACTCCCTACGACAACACAAACAACTCCCTACGAAAACACAAACAACTCCCTACGACAACACAAACAACTCCCTACGACAACACAAACAACAACACAAACAACAACACAAACAACTCCCTACGACAAGACAAACAACTCCATACGACAACACAAACAACTCCCTACGACAACACAAACAACTCCATACGACAACACAAACAACTCCCTACGACAACACAAACAACTCCCTACGACAACACAAACAACTCCCTACGACAACACAAACAACTCCCTACGACAACACAAACAACAACACAAACAACAACACAAACAACTCCATAAGAAAATAGAGGTATGCATAACACCTGCAATTAATTACTGTAGTAATAACAGTATTAGAACAGAAAGAAAACAACGTTTTAATTCAGCATTAACTTTATCCAACTTAACTTAAGTGGTTAGAGGCACTTAGCCTAGTGGTTAGAGGCAGGTAGCCTAGTGGTTAGAGGCAGGGTAGCCTGGTGGTTAGAGGCAGGGTAGCCTAGTGGTTAGAGGCAGGGTAGCCTGGTGGTTAGAGGCAGGGTAGCCTAATGGTTAGAGGCAGGGTAGCCTAGTGGTTAGAGGCAGGTGGCCTAGTGGTTAGAGGCAGGTGGCCTAGTGGTTAGAGGCAGGTGGCCTAGGGGTTAGAGGCAGGTGGCCTAGTGGTTAGAGGCAGGTGGCTTAGTGGTTAGAGGCAGGTGGCTTAGTGGTTAGAGGCAGGTGGCCTAGTGGTTAGAGGCAGGTAGCCTCGTGGTTAGAGGCAGGTAGCCTAGTGGTTAGAGGCAGGTGGCCTAGTGGTTAGAGGCAGATGGCCTAGTGGTTAGAGGCAGGTAGCCTCGTGGTTAGAGGCAGGTAGCCTAGTGGTTAGAGGCAGGTGGCCTAGTGGTTAGAGGCAGGTGGCCTAGTGGTTAGAGGCAGGTGGCCTAGTGGTTAGAGGCGGGTAGCCTCGTGGTTAGAGGCAGGTAGCCTAGTGGTTAGAGGCAGGTAGCCTAGTGGTTAGAGGCAGGTAGCCTCGTGGTTAGAGGCAGATGGCCTAGTGGTTAGAGGCAGGGTAGCCTAGTGGTTAGAGGCAGGTAGCCTCGTGGTTAGAGGCAGGTGGCCTAGTGGTTAGAGGCAGGTAGCCTAGTGGTTAGAGGCAGGTGGCCTAGTGGTTAGAGGCAGGTGGCCTCGTGGTTAGAGGCAGGTAGCCTAGTGGTTAGAGGCAGGTAGCCTCGTGGTTAGAGGCAGATGGCCTAGTGGTTAGAGGCAGGGTAGCCTAGTGGTTAGAGGCAGGTAGCCTCGTGGTTAGAGGCAGGTGGCCTAGTGGTTAGAGGCAGGTAGCCTAGTGGTTAGAGGCAGGTGGCCTAGTGGTTAGAGGCAGGTAGCCTAGTGGTTAGAGGCAGGTGGCCTAGTGGTTAGAGGCAGATGGCCTAGTGGTTAGAGGCAGGTAGCCTCGTGGTTAGAGGCAGGTAGCCTAGTGGTTAGAGGCAGGTGGCCTAGTGGTTAGAGGCAGGTGGCCTAGTGGTTAGAGGCAGGTGGCCTAGTGGTTAGAGGCGGGTAGCCTCGTGGTTAGAGGCGGGTAGCCTAGTGGTTAGAGGCAGGTGGCTTAGTGGTTAGAGGCAGGTGGCTTAGTGGTTAGAGGCAGGTAGCCTAGTGGTTAGAGGCAGGTAGCCTCGTGGTTAGAGGCAGGTGGCCTAGTGGTTAGAGGCAGGTAGCCTAGTGGTTAGAGGCAGGTGGCCTAGTGGTTAGAGGCAGGTGGCCTCGTGGTTAGAGGCAGGTAGCCTAGTGGTTAGAGGCAGGTGGCCTCGTGGTTAGAGGCAGGTAGCCCGTGGTTAGAGGCAGGTAGCCTAGTGGTTAGAGGCAGATGGCCTAGTGGTTAGAGGCAGGTGGCCTAGTGGTTAGAGGCAGGTGGCCTAGTGGTTAGAGGCAGGTAGCCTCGTGGTTAGAGGCAGGTAGCCTAGTGGTTAGAGGCAGATGGCCTAGTGGTTAGAGGCAGATGGCCTAGTGGTTAGAGGCAGATGGCCTAGTGGTTAGAGGCAGGGTAGCCTAGTGGTTAGAGGCAGGTAGCCTCGTGGTTAGAGGCAGGTGGCCTAGTGGTTAGAGGCAGGTAGCCTAGTGGTTAGAGGCAGGTGGCCTAGTGGTTAGAGGCAGGTAGCCTAGTGGTTAGAGGCAGGTGGCCTAGTGGTTAGAGGCAGATGGCCTAGTGGTTAGAGGCAGGTAGCCTCGTGGTTAGAGGCAGGTAGCCTAGTGGTTAGAGGCAGGTGGCCTAGTGGTTAGAGGCAGGTGGCCTAGTGGTTAGAGGCAGGTGGCCTAGTGGTTAGAGGCGGGTAGCCTCGTGGTTAGAGGCAGGTAGCCTAGTGGTTAGAGGCAGGTGGCTTAGTGGTTAGAGGCAGGTGGCTTAGTGGTTAGAGGCAGGTAGCCTAGTGGTTAGAGGCAGGTAGCCTCGTGGTTAGAGGCAGGTGGCCTAGTGGTTAGAGGCAGGTAGCCTAGTGGTTAGAGGCAGGTGGCCTAGTGGTTAGAGGCAGGTGGCCTCGTGGTTAGAGGCAGGTAGCCTAGTGGTTAGAGGCAGGTGGCCTCGTGGTTAGAGGCAGGTAGCCTCGTGGTTAGAGGCAGGTAGCCTAGTGGTTAGAGGCAGATGGCCTAGTGGTTAGAGGCAGGTGGCCTAGTGGTTAGAGGCAGGTGGCCTAGTGGTTAGAGGCAGGTAGCCTCGTGGTTAGAGGCAGGTAGCCTAGTGGTTAGAGGCAGATGGCCTAGTGGTTAGAGGCAGATGGCCTAGTGGTTAGAGGCAGATGGCCTCGTGGTTAGAGGCAGGTGTTGGGCCAGAAACTGAAAGGTTGCTAGAAAGAATCCCTGAGTTGTCGTTCAGAAAGCAGTTAACCCACTGTTCCTAGACCAGTTAACCCACTGTTCCTAGACCAGTTAACCCACTGTTCCTAGACCAGTTAACCCACTGTTCCTAGACCAGTTAACCCACTGTTCCTAGACCAGTTAACCCACTGTTCCTAGACCAGTTAACCCACTGTTCCTAGACCAGTTAACCCACTGTTCCTAGCCAGTTAACCCACTGTTCCTAGACCAGTTAACCCACTGTTCCTAGACCAGTTAACCCACTGTTCCTAGACCAGTTAACCCACTGTTCCTAGACCAGTTAACCCACTGTTCCTAGACCAGTTAACCCACTGTTCCTAGACCAGTTAACCCACTGTTCCTAGACCAGTTAACCCACTGTTCCTAGACCAGTTAACCCACTGTTCCTAGACCAGTTAACCCACTGTTCCTAGACCAGTTAACCCACTGTTCCTAGACCAGTTAACCCACTGTTCCTAGACCAGTTAACCCACTGTTCCTAGACCAGTTAACCCACTGTTCCTAGACCAGTTAACCCACTGTTCCTAGATCAGTTAACCCACTGTTCCTAGACCAGTTAACCCACTGTTCCTAGACCAGTTAACCCACTGTTCCTAGACCAGTTAACCCACTGTTCCTAGACCAGTTAACCCACTGTTCCTAGACCAGTTAACCCACTGTTCCTAGACCAGTTAACCCACTGTTCCTAGACCAGTTAACCCACTGTTCCTAGACCAGTTAACCCACTGTTCCTAGACCAGTTAACCCACTGTTCCTAGACCAGTTAACCCACTGTTCCTAGACCAGACCAGTTAACCCACTGTTCCTAGACCAGTTAACCCACTGTTCCTAGACCAGTTAACCCACTGTTCCTAGACCAGTTAACCCACTGTTCCTAGACCAGTTAACCCACTGTTCCTAGGCCAGTTAACCCACTGTTCCTAGACCAGTTAACCCACTGTTCCTAGACCAGTTAACCCACTGTTCCTAGACCAGTTAACCCACTGTTCCTAGACCAGTTAACCCACTGTTCCTAGACCAGTTAACCCACTGTTCCTAGACCAGTTAACCCACTGTTCCTAGACCAGTTAACCCACTGTTCCTAGACCAGTTAACCCACTGTTCCTAGACCAGTTAACCCACTGTTCCTAGACCAGTTAACCCACTGTTCCTAGATCAGTTAACCCACTGTTCCTAGACCAGTTAACCCACTGTTCCTAGACCAGTTAACCCACTGTTCCTAGACCAGTTAACCCACTGTTCCTAGATCAGTTAACCCCACTGTTCCTAGACCAGTTAACCCACTGTTCCTAGACCAGTTAACCCACTGTTCCTAGACCAGTTAACCCACTGTTCCTAGACCAGTTAACCCACTGTTCCTAGACCAGTTAACCCACTGTTCCTAGACCAGTTAACCCACTGTTCCTAGACCAGTTAACCCACTGTTCCTAGATCAGTTAACCCACTGTTCCTAGACCAGTTAACCCCACTGTTCCTAGACCAGTTAACCCACTGTTCCTAGACCAGTTAACCCACTGTTCCTAGACCAGTTAACCCACTGTTCCTAGACCAGTTAACCCACTGTTCCTAGACCAGTTAACCCACTGTTCCTAGACCAGTTAACCCACTGTTCCTAGACCAGTTAACCCACTGTTCCTAGACCAGTTAACCCACTGTTCCTAGACCAGTTAACCCACTGTTCCTAGACCAGTTAACCCACTGTTCCTAGACCAGTTAACCCACTGTTCCTAGACCAGTTAACCCACTGTTCCTAGACCAGTTAACCCACTGTTCCTAGACCAGTTAACCCACTGTTCCTAGACCAGTTAACCCACTGTTCCTAGACCAGTTAACCCACTGTTCCTAGACCAGTTAACCCACTGTTCCTAGACCAGTTAACCCACTGTTCCTAGACCAGTTAACCCACTGTTCCTAGACCAGTTAACCCACTGTTCCTAGGCCAGTTAACCCACTGTTCCTAGACCAGTTGTGACCAGTTAACCCACTGTTCCTAGATCAGTTAACCCCACTGTTCCTAGACCAGTTAACCCACTGTTCCTAGACCAGTTAACCCACTGTTCCTAGACCAGTTAACCCACTGTTCCTAGACCAGTTAACCCACTGTTCCTAGACCAGTTAACCCACTGTTCCTAGACCAGTTAACCCACTGTTCCTAGGCCAGTTAACCCACTGTTCCTAGACCAGTTAACCCACTGTTCCTAGATCAGTTAACCCCACTGTTCCTAGACCAGTTAACCCACTGTTCCTAGACCAGTTAACCCACTGTTCCTAGACCAGTTAACCCACTGTTCCTAGACCAGTTAACCCACTGTTCCTAGACCAGTTAACCCACTGTTCCTCTGAACAAGGCAGTTAACCCACTGTTCCTAGACCAGTTAACCCACTGTTCCTAGACCAGTTAACCCACTGTTCCTAGACCAGTTAACCCACTGTTCCTAGACCAGTTAACCCACTGTTCCTAGACCAGTTAACCCACTGTTCCTAGACCAGTTAACCCACTGTTCCTAGACCAGTTAACCCACTGTTCCTAGACCAGTTAACCCACTGTTCCTAGACCAGTTAACCCACTGTTCCTAGACCAGTTAACCCACTGTTCCTAGACCAGTTAACCCACTGTTCCTAGGCCAGTTAACCCACTGTTCCTAGACCAGTTAACCCACTGTTCCTAGGCCAGTTAACCCACTGTTCCTAGACCAGTTAACCCACTGTTCCTAGACCAGTTAACCCACTGTTCCTAGACCAGTTAACCCACTGTTCCTAGGCCGTCATTGAAAATAAGAGTTTGTTCTTAACTTACTTGCCTAGTTAAATAAATCTGTAACATAGTGCTTTTTTCAATAATATTTGTAAATATTTGTAAATCTATAATGGCATACAAAATCATCTGGTGTAAATTCAAACCAAACACGCAAATAAAAATGTAGACTATATGCAACTACATCCTATCCATAGTTTCTTTGCCTGACAAGTACCACGTGAAGGTTAACATTTGGAAAACAGCTTGCACGTTACTCTCTCTGCGAGCCGAGACCAAACGAGGCTGGCTTCATGTCTGTCAAAGTTGACTAGTCTTCATTAATGTAGTAGAGAGAGACGCACGAAAACAAGCGCTCTTTCCTAGTTGGTTAGTTAGTAGGCTAGAAGTTCGTGCCGTGCCAAGTGCACAGGTGCCCCGTTCTCACCGCTCACGAAGGACAAAATAGACAAAATGAGACTTACAGATAAGAAGTAAAGACGCTAAGGTTGGCTGGAATGTCCGTGAGCCCGAGATCCGAGCAGTCGACACGTTGAAGCATGCCGTCCTCCTCGCAGTGACAGCGGGACGGGCAGTCGCCGACCTGAGCCCCCATCTGCGATATCGCTCCGCATTCCGCGACCACCAGTAATAAGATGATTAAAACTTTACGGGGATGAAACATCTCCACCGTTTTTTAGAAGGAAAAAACTAAATAAAAGGTGCTGAAAAAATAAAAATAAGAGTTTGCCGCCGTTTCAGTAAGTCCTTCCAAGTCTCTCAGTCTGCGGCTGTCTGTATGTGTCGATGTATCAAGCCTTCTGTCTGGAGCGCATGGAGTAGTTCAGACAGCGTGTCCCTCTGTTCCTATTCTCTGAGATCCATCCTGAAATGCTTCACAGCTTTAAACAGCCTCACCAGTGTGCCGCGTTTCGTGACGTCAGTCAACGCCATTCAAAACCAGGCAGCTAAGCGGAGCTGAGCGCGTGAATGATCTCGGGACGGGGAAACGTGTAAAGCCTACCGCACGCACGCGGTTATCGCTCCTAGTATACACATGTACTATAGCCTGCTAATTATCCTCCAGCTTCCCATTTTTGCCGCTCTGAAAAATGTCAGTATGCCACATGCAATGACTTATACATTTCACCACAAATCTCAAGCTGACTAAGTGACTGAGAAAGTTGTGAGACATACAGCGCCGTCAGAAAGTACTCTCACCCCTCGACTTTCCCCCACAGCTTGTTGTGTTACAGCCGGAATTTAAAACTATTATGTAAATGAGGTATTGACGTTTTTTATTTTTAAGAAATATGCAAAGAACAGAACAAAACCAAAAAAAAAA
Organism: Oncorhynchus gorbuscha; assembly: GCF_021184085.1. Classification (NCBI taxonomy): domain Eukaryota; kingdom Metazoa; phylum Chordata; class Actinopteri; order Salmoniformes; family Salmonidae; genus Oncorhynchus; species Oncorhynchus gorbuscha. The sequence continues at coordinate 14,538 of NW_025746100.1, forward strand.
TCTATAAAACTTGGTTTTCACTTTGTCATTACGGGATATTGTGGGAAAATGGGAATAAAAACCCTATGAAATCCATTTTGAATTCAGGCTGTAACACAACAGAACGTGGGGGATGAACATTGTCTGTTGGCACTGTAATGAGAACAAGTTGAGAGAAAGTATTTTGTCTGAAGGAACTGTCAATGATTGACATGGAAGTGTTTACAACATGGTTCTATTAGGGTGCTGGACGGTGGGAATGATTCTGGAGAACACGGTGAATGAGGTACTTCCTGAGCTGCACTTCCTCACCTCCTGTCCAACTTATGACCATATTAGAGATACATATTTCCCTCAGATTACACAGATCCACAAAGAATTCAAAAACAAACCCAATTTTGATAAACTCCCATATCTACTGAGTGAAATACCACAGTGTTCCATCACAGCAGCAAGATTTGTGACGTGTTGCCACAAGAAAAGGGCAACCAGTGAAGAACACACACCATTGTAAATACAACCCATATTTATGCTTATTTATTTTATCTTGTGTCCTTAAAACCATTTGTACATTGTTAAAACACTGTATATATATATATAATATGACATTTGTAATGTCTTTATTGTTTTGAAACTTCTGTATGTGTAATGTTTACTGTTCATTTTTATTGTTTATTTCACTTTATATATTATCTACCTCACTTGCTCTGGCAATGTTAACACATGTTTCCCATGCCTATTAATCCCCTTGAATTGAATTGAATTGAATTGAATTGAATGAATGCATTGTACTACTGCTCCTCACAGTCTATTATCAGGTTAGCGGAGTGAATCAGCTATATATCCATAGTGCCATGAAACACCTTCTTCAAGTAATATGAGATAAGAAGGTTTTATCAGGACGCGCCGAGGAATGATGCAACTCTACGAGGCAATCTCAGTTAAAAGCTACACCTCCAGGCATACAGATATAGTCTGGCTGACACCAAACTCTACTTCGGTGTCTGGAAAGGCTTTATTGTGTGGGTGGCGTCAGCCAAGTCTCAACTTTGTGTCAATTTTAGGAGAAGAAGTGGTTGAGAGAGATGTTCAACTCTGAGACTAGAGGTGTGTTGTTATCCTACAGGGGGGCTTATTGACAGGATGTTCAACTCAGACTAGAGGTGTGCTGTTATTCTACAGGGAGGCTTATTGACAGGATGTTCAACTCTGAGACTAGAGGTGTGCTGTTATTCTACAGGGGGGCTTATTGACAGGATGTTCAACTCTGAGACTAGAGGTGTGTTGTTATCCTACAGGGGGGCTTATTGACAGGATGTTCAACTCAGACTAGAGGTGTGCTGTTATTCTACAGGGAGGCTTATTGACAGGATGTTCAACTCTGAGACTAGAGGTGTGCTGTTATTCTACAGGGGGGCTTATTGACAGGATGTTCAACTCTGAGACTAGAGGTGTGCTGTTATCCTACAGGGAGGCTTATTGACAGAGAACCTTTTGTTGTAATGTAACAGTTTGAGGAAAGGTGTGCATGTGTGTGTGTGTGTGTGTGTGTGTGTGTGTGTGTGTGTGTGTGTGTGTGTGTGTGTGTGTGTGTGTGTGTGTGTGTGTGTGTGTGTGTGTGTGTGTGTGTGTGTGTGTGTGTGTGTGTGTGTGTGTGTGCGTGTGCGCGTGTGCGGTGTGCGTGTGTGTGTGCGTGTGCGTGCACAGCCGGAGCACACAGAACACCGCGCCACTACAGTTCACAATGCCCCTAGCAAGCCCTGAGCAGACTTGATGATACTTGATGGTAATAGCGTGTCGTTTTTTAATTATTTAGTTTTAAGCCTTCTCCGAACCATAGCCCTAACCTTAACCAATCAGAATGAATACCTAAACTGGTAACCTTTGAGATGTTTTTGTTTTAACCCTGTAACCATGCAGAAATAAACCTGTAACCAAGCAGAATTAACCCTGTAACCATGCAGAAATAAACCTGTAACCAAGCAGAATTAACCCTGTAACCATGCAGAAATAAACCTGTAACCAAGCAGAATTAAACCTGTAACCATGCAGAATTAACCCTGTAACCATGCAGAAATAAACCTGTAACCAAGCAGAATTAACCCTGTAACCATGCAGAATTAACCCTGTAACCATGCAGAAATAAACCTGTAACCAAGCAGAATTAACCCTGTAACCATGCAGAATTAACCCTGTAACCATGCAGAAATAAACCTGTAACCAAGCAGAATTAACCCTGTAACCATGCAGAATTAACCCTGTAACCATGCAGAAATAAACCTGTAACCAAGCAGAATTAACCCTGTAACCATGCAGAATTAACCCTGTAACCATGCAGAAATAAACCTGTAACCATGCAGAAATAAACCTGTAACCAAGCAGAATTAACCCTGTAACCATGCAGAAATAAACCTGTAACCAAGCAGAATTAAACCTGTAACCATGCAGAATTAACCCTGTAACCATGCAGAAATAAACCTGTAACCAAGCAGAATTAACCCTGTAACCATGCAGAATTAACCCTGTAACCATGCAGAAATAAACCTGTAACCAAGCAGAATTAACCCTGTAACCATGCAGAATTAACCCTGTAACCATGCAGAAATAAACCTGTAACCAAGCAGAATTAACCCTGTAACCATGCAGAATTAACCCTGTAACCATGCAGAAATAAACCTGTAACCAAGCAGAATTAACCCTGTAACCATGCAGAATTAACCCTGTAACCATGCAGAAATAAACCTGTAACCAAGCAGAATTAACCCTGTAACCATGCAGAATTAACCCTGTAACCATGCAGAATTAACCATGTAACCAAGCAGAATTAACCCTGTAACCATGCAGAATTAACCCTGTAACCAAGCAGAATTAACCCTGTAACCAAGCAGAATTAACCATGTAACCAAGCTGAAGTAACCATGCAGAATTAACCATGTAACCATGTAGAATTAACCCTGTAACCACGCAGAATTAACCCTGTAACAGCTTCTATCCCCCAAAGCAATAAGACTCCTGAACAGCTTCTATCCCCCAAAGCAATAAGACTCCTGAACAGCTTCTATCCCCCAAAGCAATAAGACTCCTGAACAGCTTCTATCCCCCAAAGCAATAAGACTCCTGAACAGCTTCTATCCCCCAAAGCAATAAGACTCCTGAACAGCTTCTATCCCCCAAAGCAATAAGACTCCTGAACAGCTTCTATCCCCCAAAGCAATAAGACTCCTGAACAGCTTCTATCCCCCAAAGCAATAAGACTCCTGAACAGCTTCTATCCCCCAAAGCAATAAAACTGCTGAACAGTTCATCAAATGGCTACCAAGACTGTTGCATTGACCCCAACCCCATTTTAATGCTGCTACTCTCTGTTTATTATCTATGCATCTCCACTTTACCTCTACCTACATGTACATATTACCTCAATTACCTTCACTAAGCAGTGCCCCACACATTGACTCAGTACCGGTACCCCCTGTGTATAGCCTTGTTACTGTTATTTTATTGTTGCTCTTTAATCATTTGTTATGTTTTTATTTTCTTATTTTTTTGTATTTTTATTTATTTATTATTTACTTCAGTTTATTTACTAAATACTTTCTCAACATTTTTTTTTTCTTAAAACCGCCTTGTTTGGTTAAGGGCTTGAAGGTAAGTATTTCACTGTAAGGTCTACTACACCTGTTGTATTCAGCATTTCACTGTAAGGTCTACTACACCTGTTGTATTCAGCATTTCACTGTAAGGTCTACTACACCTGTTGTATTCAGCATTTCACTGTAAGGTCTACTACACCTGTTGTATTCAGCATTTCACTGTAAGGTCTACTACACCTGTTGTATTCAGCATTTCACTGTAAGATCTACTACACCTGTTGTATTCAGCATTTCACTGTAAGGTCTACTACACCTGTTGTATTCAGCATTTCACTGTAAGATCTACTACACCTGTTGTATTCAGCATTTCACTGTAAGGTCTACTACACCTGTTGTATTCAGCATTTCACTGTAAGGTCTACTACACCTGTTGTATTCAGCATTTCACTGTAAGGTCTACTACACCTGTTGTAATCAGCATTTCACTGTAAGGTCTACTACACCTGTTGTATTCAGCATTTCACTGTAAGGTCTACTACACCTGTTGTATTCAGCATTTCACTGCATTTAGGGTCTACTACACCTGTTGTATTCAGCATTTCACTGTAAGGTCTACTACACCTGTTGTATTCAGCATTTCACTGTAAGGTCTACTACACCTGTTGTATTCAGCATTTCACTGTAAGGTCTACTACACCTGTTGTATTCAGCATTTCACTGTAAGGTCTACTACACCTGTTGTATTCAGCATTTCACTGTAAGGTCTACTACACCTGTTGTATTCAGCATTTCACTGTAAGGTCTACTACACCTGTTGTATTCAGCATTTCACTGTAAGGTCTACTACACCTGTTGTATTCAGCATTTCACTGTAGGGTCTACTACACCTGTTGTATTCAGCATTTCACTGTAAGGTCTACTACACCTGTTGTATTCAGCATTTCACTGTAAGGTCTACTACACCTGTTGTATTCAGCATTTCACTGTAAGGTCTACTACACCTGTTGTATTCAGCATTTCACTGTAAGGTCTACTACACCTGTTGTATTCAGCATTTCACTGTAAGGTCTACTACACCTGTTGTATTCAGCATTTCACTGTAAGGTCTACTACACCTGTTGTATTCAGCATATCACTGTGAGGTCTACTACACCTGTTGTATTCAGCATTTCACTGTAAGGTCTACTACACCTGTTGTATTCAGCATATCACTGTGAGGTCTACTACACCTGTTGTATTCAGCATTTCACTGTAAGGTCTACTACACCTGTTGTATTCAGCATTTCACTGTAAGGTCTACTACACCTGTTGTATTCAGCATTTCACTGTAGGGTCTACTACACCTGTTGTATTCAGCATTTCACTGTAAGGTCTACTACACCTGTTGTATTCAGCATTTCACTGTAAGGTCTACTACACCTGTTGTATTCAGCATTTCACTGTAAGGTCTACTACACCTGTTGTATTCAGCATTTCACTGTAAGGTCTACTACACCTGTTGTATTCAGCATTTCACTGTAAGGTCTACTACACCTGTTGTATTCAGCATTTCACTGTAAGGTCTACTACACCTGTTGTATTCAGCATATCACTGTGAGGTCTACTACACCTGTTGTATTCAGCATTTCACTGTAAGGTCTACTACACCTGTTGTATTCAGCATATCACTGTGAGGTCTACTAGAACCTGCTAATGATCAAAATCCAGAAAAGAGACGTTATATTCTACAACCACCTAAGAGGAAGCAATTTCCAAACTTTCCATAACAAAGCCAACACCTACAGAGAGATGAACCTGGAGAAGAGTCCCCTAAGCAAGCTGGTCATGGGGCCCTGTTCACAAACACAGACAGACCCCCCAGGACAGCAACACAATTAGACCCAACCAAATCATGAGAAAACATGGCAGAATACCTGACCACTGAAACTGACCCAACCTTAAGGAAAGCTTTGACTATGTACAGACTCAGTGAGCATAGCCTTTCTATTGAGAAAAGCCACCGCAGGCAGACCTGGCTCTAAAGAGAAGACAGGCTATGTGCACACTGCCCACAAAATGAGGTGGAAACTGACCTGCACTTCCTAACCTCCTGCCCAATGGTAGCTTACTGGTTAGACCACTGGGTCAGTGACTGAAAGGTTGCTAGATCGAATCCCTGAGCTTACAAGGTAAAAATCGGTTGTTCTGCCCCTGAACAAGGCAGTTAACCCACTGTTCCTAGGCTCTCATTGTAAATAAGAATTGTTTGTCAACTGACTTGCCTAGTTAAATAAAGGTAAAATAAAAAATATATTCACCTGATATGGTGTGGTTATCTTTAGATATATTTAACTGATAAGGTGTGGTTATCTTTAGATATAGTGTGGTTATCTTTAGATATATTCACCTGATATGTTGTGGTTATCTTTAGATATGGTGTGGTTATCTTTAGATATAGTGTGGTTATCTTTAGATATATACACCTGATATGGTGTGGTTATCTTTAGATATGGAGTGGTTATCCGTAGATATGGTGTGGTTATCTTTAGATATGGTGTGGTTATCTTTAGATATGGTGTGGTTATCTTTAGATATGGTGTGGTTATCTTTAGATATGGTGTGGTTATCCTTAGATATGGTGTGGTTATCTTTAGATAGGGTGTGGTTATCTTTAGATATGGTGTGGTTATCTTTAGATATGGTGTGGTTATCTTTAGATATATTCACCTGATATGGTGTGGTTATATTTAGATATGGTGTGGTTATCTTTAGATATGGTGTGGTTATCTTTAGATATGGTGTGGTTATCTTTAGATATGGTGTGGTTATCCTTAGATATGGCGTGGTTATCTTTAGATATGGTGTAGTTATCTTTAGATATGGTGTGGTTATCCTTAGATATGGCGTGGTTATCTTTAGATATGGTGTGGTTATCTTTAGATATGGTGTGGTTATCTTTAGATATGGCGTGGTTATCTTTAGATATGGTGTGGTTATCTTTAGATATGGTGTGGTTATCCTTAGATATGGTGTGGTTATCTTTAGATATGGTGTGGTTATCTTTAGATATGGTGTGGTTATCTTTAGATATATTCACCTGATATGGTGTGGTTATCTTTAGATATTGTGTGGTTATCTTTAGATATGGTGTGGTTATCTTTAGATATGGCGTGGTTATCTTTAGATATGATGTGGTTATCTTTAGATATGGTGTGGTTATCCTTAGATATGGTGTGGTTATCTTTAGATATGGTGTGGTTATCTTTAGATATATTCACCTGATATGGTGTGGTTATCTTTAGATATGGTGTGGTTATCTTTAGATATGGTGTGGTTATCTTTAGATATATTCACCTGATATGGTGTGGTTATCTTTAGATATGGTGTGGTTATCTTTAGATATGGTGTGGTTATCTTTAGATATGGTGTGGTTATCTTTAGATATGACGTGGTTATCTTTAGATATGGTGTGGTTATCTTTAGATATATTCACCTGATATGGTGTGGTTATCTTTAGATATGGTGTGGTTATCTTTAGATATGGCGTGGTTATCTTTAGATATGGTGTGGTTATCCTTGGTTATCTTTAGATATGGTGTGGTTATAGATATGGTGTGGTTATCTTTAGATATGGCGTGGTTATCTTTAGATATATTCACCTGATATGGTGTGGTTATCTTTAGATATGGCGTGGTTATCTTTAGATATGGTGTGGTTATCTTTAGATATGGTGTGGTTATCTTTAGATATGGTGTGGTTATCTTTAGATATGGTGTGGTTATCTTTAGATATATTCACCTGATATGGTGTGGTTATCTTTAGATATGGCGTGGTTATCTTTAGATATGGTGTGGTTATCTTTAGATATGTTGTGGTTATCTTTAGATATATTCACCTGATATGGTGTAGTTATCTTTAGATATGGTGTGGTTATCTTGAGATATGGTGTGGTTATCTTTAGATATGGTGTGGTTATCTTTAGATATATTCACCTGATATGGTGTGGTTATTTTTAGATATATACACCTGATATGGTGTGGTTATCTTTAGATATGGTGTGGTTATCTTTAGATATATTCACCTGATATGGTGTGGTTATCTTTAGATATGGTGTGGTTATCTTTAGATATGGTGTGGTTATCCTTAGATATGGTGTGGTTATCTTTAGATATGGTGTGGTTATCTTTAGATATGGCGTGGTTATCTTTAGATATGGCGTGGTTATCTTTAGGTATGGTGTGGTTATCTTTAGGTATGGTGTGGTTATCTTTAGATATGGTGTGGTTATCTTTAGATATGGCGTGGTTATCTTTAGATATGGTGTGGTTGTATTTAGATATGGTGTGGTTATCTTTAGATATATACACCTGATATGGTGTGGTTATCTTTAGATATGGTGTGGTTATCTTTAGATATGGTGTGGTTATCTTTAGATATGGTGTGGTTATCTTTAGATATGGTGTGGTTGGTTATCTTTAGATATGGTGTGGTTATCTTTAGATATGGTGTGGTTATCTTTAGATATGGCGTGGTTATCTTTAGATATGGCGTGGTTATCTTTAGATATGGTGTGGTTATCCTTAGATATGGTGGTTATCTTTAGATATCTTTAGATATATTCAGTGGTGGAATAAGTACCCAATTGCCAAACTTAATAGAAAGTTACTCAAGTAGAAGTGAAAGTCACCCAGTAAAATACTACTTGAGTAAAAGTCTAAATGTGTTTGGTTCTAAATATTCTTAAAAGTTAAAAATATAAATCAATCCAAAAGCCTTATAATAAGTAAAGCAGATGGCACCATTTTCTTCTTTTTAAAATGTACATTACCCAACACTCAAACATCTTTTTACATTTTTATTTATTCTAGATGACATTTTCTTTAAAAAAAAAAAAACTTAAAAGCGTTTTACTACGTTTCTTTAGTGTTTTACAGTTAGAAAGATGGTAAAAGTATGGATCCACAATCTGCTGTGTAAAAGTCTGGTCCTGAAGTGTCTTCACAAAGTAAAACAAAGTAAGAAAGTAAAAGTAAAATAAAGTAAAACCTTTAAATGTAGGCCGACTTCATCCAGTGTCCAGAAAAATATACATTTATTTTATAATAAATATAATATAATTTTATAAAAATTATATTTAGATTTATATGCCTTTAAAATTGTTTTTAAATGAGATATCACCTCATTTGTGTATTTCAATAGAATATTTCTGAAAAATTGTAGTTAAAAAAAAAAAAAAAAAAAAGTATTATTTCTGTGTCCACATTCAAAGTGTAGAAGTTGATTGAGATTTACTGGCCTTGATAACACAACGTGTCGTTGTTTTCCTCCCCTCAGATTAACAACAGCATTGTACTAGTAATGAGCTTCTGGGGATCAGGAAACAGGACCTGCTCTGTAATCACAGCTAGGAGCTAGTAGGGTATAATACAGGGGGTTCCTCCAGGCTCCTCTACTGAAACACCAGGACACAAAGTGTTGAATTGTGCAGGGAATTATTTACTTATGAAACACAAAGCCATTTCCACAGAGGCATGTGTTCTAGACTGGGGGAGGGGGGATCATCCAGCCAGAGAGCATCAGAGTGGCTGGTTATGTGTGAGCTGTGTGGTGTGTCGTACTGGGGTTGGTGAGAGAGGTCAGAGGCTGGGTCTGCGCATGGACACATGCACAGGCACACACACATGCACAGGCACACACACATGCACAGGCACACACACATGCACAGGCACACACACATGCACAGGCACACACACATGCACATGCACACACACACACACACACACACACACACACACACACACACACACACACACACACACACACACACACACACACACACACACACACACACACACACACACACACACACACACACACACACACACACACACCCCAGTATTTTCTGTACTCTGAAGTCAGAACCGTTCCTTCCAGACACACGGGAAGTTATGTTCACTGAACTACACCACAACTTAGACACAAATACCAACATAACCGTTGTCTCCACAACCACAAGGACTCTTTGATACCACAACCACAAGGACTCTTTAATATGATGTATAAATACCAGCATAACCGTTGTCTCGACAACCACAAGGACTCTTTAATACCACAACCACAAGGACTCTTTAATATGATGTATAAATACCAACATAACCGTTGTCTCGACAACCACAAGGACTCTTTAATATGATGTATAAATACCAACATAACCGTTGTCTCGACAACCACAAGGCCTCTTTAATATGATGTATAAATACCAACATAACCGTTGTCTCGACAACCACAAGGCCTCTTTAATATGATGTATAAATACCAACATAACCGTTGTCTCGACAACCACAAGGCCTCTTTAATATGATGTATAAATACCAACATAACCGCTGTCTCGACAACCACAAGGCCTCTTTAATATGATGTATAAATACCACCATAACCGTTGTCTCGACAACCACAAGGACTCTTTAATACCACAACCACAAGGACTCTTTAATACCACAACCACAAGGACTCTTTAATACCACAACCACAAGTACTCTTTAATACCACAACCACAAGGACTCTTTAATACCACAACCACAAGGACTCTTTAATATGATGTATAAATACCAACATAACCGTTGTCTCGACAACCACAAGGACTCTTTAATATGATGTATAAATACCAACATAACCGTTGTCTCGACAACCACAAGGACTCTTTAATATGATGTATAAATACCAACATAACCGTTGTCTCGACAACCACAAGGACTCTTTAATATGATGTATAAATACCACCATAACCGTTGTCTCGACAACCACAAGGACTCTTTAATATGATGTATAAATACCACCATAACCGTTGTCTCGACAACCACAAGGACTCTTTAATATGATGTATAAATACCAACATAACCGTTGTCTCGACAACCACAAGGCCTCTTTAATATGATGTATAAATACCACCATAACCGTTGTCTCGACAACCACAAGGACTCTTTAATATGATGTATAAATACCACCATAACCGTTGTCTCGACAACCACAAGGCCTCTTTAATATGATGTATAAATACCAACATAACCGCTGTCTCGACAACCACAAGGCCTCTTTAATATGATGTATAAATACCACCATAACCGTTGTCTCGACAACCACAAGGCCTCTTTAATATGATGTATAAATACCAACATAACCGTTGTCTCGACAACCACAAGGACTCTTTAATATGATGTATAAATACCAACATAACCGTTGTCTCGACAACCACAAGGCCTCTTTAATATGATGTATAAATACCAACATAACCGTTGTCTCGACAACCACAAGGACTCTCATCCTTCTAGACCTATCGGCTGCCTTCGATACTGTGAACCATCAGATCCTCCTCTCCACCCTCTCCGAGTTGGGCATCTCTGGCGCGGCCCACGCTTGGATTGCGTCCTACCTGACAGGTCGCTCCTACCAGGTGGCGTGGCGAGAATCTGTCTCCTCACCACGCGCTCTCACCACTGGTGTCCCCCAGGGCTCTGTTCTAGGCCCTCTCCTATTCTCGCTATACACCAAGTCACTTGGCTCTGTCATAACCTCACATGGTCTCTCCTATCATTGCTATGCAGACGACACACAATTAATCTTCTCCTTTCCCCCTTCTGATGACCAGGTGGCGAATCGCATCTCTGCATGTCTGGCAGACATATCAGTGTGGATGACGGATCACCACCTCAAGCTGAACTTCGGCAAGACGGAGCTGCTCTTCCTCCCGGGGAAGGACTGCCCGTTCCATGATCTCGCCATCACGGTTGACAACTCCATTGTGTCCTCCTCCCAGAGCGCTAAGAACCTTGGTGTGATCCTGGACAACACCCTGTCGTTCTCAACTAACATCAAGACGGTGGCACGTTCCTGTAGGTTCATGCTCTACAACATCCGCAGAGTACGACCCTGCCTCACACAGGAAGCGGCGCAGGTCCTAATCCAGGCACTTGTCATCTCCCGTCTGGATTATTGCAACTCGCTGTTGGCTGGGCTCCCTGCCTGTGCCATTAAACCCCTACAACTCATCCAGAACGCCGCAGCCCGTCTAGTGTTCAACCTTCCCAAGTTCTCTCACGTCACCCCGCTCCTCCGCTCTCTCCACTGGCTTCCAGTTGAAGCTCGCATCCGCTACAAGACCATGGTGCTTGCCTACGGAGCTGTGAGGGGAACGGCACCTCAGTACCTCCAGGCTCTGATCAGGCCCTACACCCAAATAAGGGCACTGCGTTCATCCACCTCTGGCCTGCTCGTCTCCCTACCACTGAGGAAGTACAGTTCCCGCTCAGCCCAGTCAAAACTGTTCGCTGCTCTGGCTCCCCAATGGTGGAACAAACTCCCTCACGACGCCAGGACAGCGGAGTCAATCACCACCTTCCGGAGACACCTGAAACCCCACCTCTTTAAGGAATACTTAGGATAGGATAAAGTAATCCTTCTCACCCCCTCCCCCCTTAAAATATTTAGATGCACTATTGTAAAGTGGCTGTTCCACTGGATGTCATAAGGTGAATGCACCAATTTGTAAGTCGCTCTGGATAAGAGCGTCTGCTAAATGACTTAAATGTAAAATGTAAATGTAATATGATGTATAAATACCAACATAACCGTTGTCTCGACAACCACAAGGACTCTTTAATAGGACGACATGTAAATAACCATCTTTCCCTTCCATTTCTCTGGCAGATCTAAATGTGATGTAAACCATCCCACCCCAAAGCAAATCACAACATACATTTCTGTTTTGGCCTTGACTTGAGTCGAAGTGAAATGTTCCGCTAAATTAGCGCTCTCATCAGGGGTTTCGTCATGACTATTTTATGTTATTAAAGTTGTGAGTGCTGAATAATTGAATTAGCCTGAGCAACAAACTTTATTGAGAGGAAAACGCAGGCAGGCGGGCGGGTGGTCGTTAGGAGAGAGGGATAAGGAGAGAGAGAAAGAGTAGTGAGAGAAAGAGTAGTGAGAGACAGAGGGAGAGAGACAGAGAGAGAAGGAGAGAGAGAGACAGAGAGAGAGAGAGAGAGAGAGAGAGAGGAAGAGAGAAAGAGAGAAAGAGAGAAAGATGGAGAGAGAGAGAGGAGAGAGGAAGAGAGAGAGACTTACTTGTGTATTACATGGCATGCATCATCACACAACATTCACCACATTACCCTCCATTACCATCCTCATTTGGATCCAGTACTGGCACAGAATTACTGTATGAGGATAACCAGGGTCTGGGTCCAGGAATGTAACCAGGGTCAGACTGAGGTCTTGGTCCAGGTGGGTAACCAGGGTCAGACTGAGATCTGGGTCCAGGATGGTAACCAGGGTCTGACTGAGGTCTGGGTCCAGGATGGTAACCAGGGTTGTGTCTTTTAGGTTATAATGAAAAAGGTTACATTGACAGGGGGAGGATCTGATCCTAGATCAGGTTACGTTGACAGGGGGAGCATCTGATCCTAGATCAGGTTACGTGGACAGGGGGAGGATCTGATCCTAGATCAGGTTACATGGACAGGGGGAGGATCTGATCCTAGATCAGGTTACATGGACAGGGGGAGGATCTGATCCTAGATCAGGTTACATGGACAGGGGGAGGATCTGATCCTAGATCAGCGAGAGACTAGAGAAGGAGCCATGATGATAACTTTAGTAGGGAGAGACTAGAGAAGGAGCCATGATGATAACTTTAGTAGGGAGAGACTAGAGAAGGAGCCATGATGATAACTATAGTAGAGAGACTAGAGAAGGAGCCATGATGATAACTATAGTAGAGAGACTAGAGAAGGAGCCATGATGATAACTCTAGTAGAGAGACTAGAGAAGGAGCCATGATGATAACTTTAGTAGGGAGAGACTAGAGAAGGAGCTATGATGATAACTATAGTAGAGAGACTAGAGATGGAGCCATGATGATAACTATAGTAGAGAGACTAGAGAAGGAGCCATGATGATAACTCTAGTAGAGAGACTAGAGAAGGAGCCATGATGATAACTCTAGTAGAGAGACTAGAGATGGAGCCATGATGATAACTCTAGTAGAGAGACTAGAGAAGGAGCCATGATGATAACTCTAGTAGAGAGACTAGAGATGGAGCCATGATGATAACTCTAGTAGAGAGACTAGAGAAGGAGCCATGATGATAACTCTAGTAGAGAGACTAGAGATGGAGCCATGATGATAACTCTAGTAGAGAGACTAGAGAAGGAGCCATGATGATAACTCTAGAGAGACTAGAGGAGCCATGATGATAACTCTAGTAGAGAGACTAGAGAAGGAGCCATGATGATAACTCTAGTAGAGAGACTAGAGATGGAGCCATGATGATAACTCTAGTAGAGAGACTAGAGAAGGAGCCATGATGATAACTCTAGTAGAGAGACTAGAGAAGGAGCCATGATGATAACTCTAGTAGAGAGACTAGAGATGGAGCCATGATGATAACTATAGTAGAGAGACTAGAGAAGGAGCCATGATGATAACTATAGTAGAGAGACTAGAGAAGGAGCTATGATGATAACTCTAGTAGAGAGACTAGAGATGGAGCCATGATGATAACTATAGTAGAGAGACTAGAGAAGGAGCCATGATGATAACTATAGTAGAGAGACTAGAGAAGGAGCTATGATGATAACTCTAGTAGAGAGACTAGAGATGGAGCCATGATGATAACTCTATTAGAGAGACTAGAGAAGGAGCTATGATGATAACTATAGTAGAGAGACTAGAGAAGGAGCCATGATGATAACTATAGTAGAGAGACTAGAGAATGAGCCATGATGATAACTATAGTAGAGAGACTAGAGAAGGAGCCATGATGATAACTCTAGTAGAGAGACTAGAGAAGGAGCCATGATGATAACTCTAGTAGAGAGACTAGAGAAGGAGCCATGATGATAACTATAGTAGAGAGACTAGAGATGGAGCCATGATGATAACTCTAGTAGAGAGACTAGAGAAGGAGCCATGATGATAACTCTAGTAGAGAGACTAGAGAAGGAGCCATGATGATAACTATAGTAGAGAGACTAGAGAAGGAGCCATGATGATAACTCTAGTAGAGAGACTAGAGAAGGAGCCATGATGATAACTGTAGTAGAGGGACTAGAGAAGGAGCCATGATGATAACTCTAGTAGAGGGACTAGAGAAGGAGCCATGATGATAACTCTAGTAGAGAGACTAGAGAAGGAGCCATGATGATAACTCTAGTAGAGAGACTAGAGAAGGAGCCATGATGATAACTCTAGTAGAGAGACTAGAGAAGGAGCCATGATGATAACTCTAGTAGAGAGACTAGAGAAGGAGCCATGATGATAACTCTAGTAGAGAGACTAGAGATGGAGCCATGATGATAACTCTAGTAGAGAGACTAAATCAAATCAAATTTATTTATATAGCCCTTCGTACATCAGCTGATATCTCAAAGTGCTGTACAGAAACCCAGCCTAAAACCCCAAACAGCAAACAATGCAGGTGTAAAAGCACTAGAGAAGGAGCCATGATGATAACTGTAGTAGGGAAAGACTAGAGAAGGAGCCATGATGATAACTAGTAGAGAGACTAGAGAAGGAGCCATGATGATAACTAGATCTTCACACGTATAAAAGCAGTACAATACAATCATTGTATTGTACTCTTTACATTATAATATGCTGGAAAAGTTGTTAGCTAGTTAGCTTGTTATATTCTGTTGGTGCCATGTCTGAAGATGGCAGTAATGTGTTTGTTCTGGATTATCATTGACATGGAAGCGTTGAACTCAAGTTCCCAGGCTCACTCAGTCATGAGAATGTCCCCCTCTACTGGTCACAGATGGTAATGCACATTCATAATGCGCAAGCCTATACAGCACTGTCAGAGCCAGGGTTGCTGTCATTTCCATTTCAACTTCAGTCAATTTAGAAAGCAAACCAAATTCTAATTTTAATTACACATTTTCCTCTTTTAAATTCTTTGGGGAGAATTGGAATTATAATTTTGGTGTACTTACTGATTGGCTGGAGTTGAAATTAAATGTACCCCTGTCATTGTACGTGCCCCCCTCATGCAACCAATCCCCCATGATTTGGCTCAATACAGAACGGTCTATTGCAACTTTACCAAGTGCTCCAGACAGACAGGATAAATATGTAGATGCAGCTGTTCTGTATGCTCAGGAAACCCGGGGGGTCTTTGATAATACTAACTAACATGTGCATGGTGGAGGAGAAAGGTCAATAGAATAGTCTTTACCTTTCTAAAATAGATGTGATAGATAGGAGATGTATTTACAAATGGTTGACCTGTTCTATTCTATTCTATTCTAGCTGAAATGAGATGTCATCACCTGAATGGTTGTTCATACTTCAAGCCAGAACAGATAGCAGAGCTGTGTTCCAAATGGCACCCTATTCCCTACATAGTGACCTACTTTTTTTTTTTTTTACCCTGTGGGCCCTGGTCAAAAAGTACTGCACTAAATAGGGAATAGAGTGCCATTTGGTCCTCAGTTTTAACACATAGCTGCTCTGACTAGTTGCTGCTGCCTCTGACATCATCACCCTGTCTGTGTTTCAGGCCAGGTCTCCCTGTTGATTTAGCTGTCTGACATCACCCTGTCTGTGTTTCAGGCCAGGTCTCCCTGTTAATTTAGCTGTCTGACATCACCCTGTCTGTGTTTCAGGCCAGGTCTCCCTGTTGATTTAGCTGTCTGACATCACCCTGGCTGTGTTTCAGGCCAGGTCTCCCTGTTGATTTAGCTGTCTGACATCACCCTGTCTGTGTTTCAGGCCAGGTCTCCCTGTTAATTTAGCTGTCTGACATCACCCTGGCTGTGTTTCAGGCCAGGTCTCCCTGTTGATTTAGCTGTCTGACATCACCCTGTCTGTGTTTCAGGCCAGGTCTCCCTGTTAATTTAGCTGTCTGACATCACCCTGTCTGTGTTTCAGGCCAGGTCTCCCTGTTGATTTAGCTGTCTGACATCACCCTGGCTGTGTTTCAGGCCAGGTCTCCCTGTTAATTTAGCTGTCTGACATCACCCTGGCTGTGTTTCAGGCCAGGTCTCCCTGTTGATTTAGCTGTCTAACATCACCCTGGCTGTGTTTCAGGCCAGGTCTCCCTGTTAATTTAGCTGTCTAACATCACCCTGTCTGTGTTTCAGGCCAGGTCTCCCTGTTGATTTAGCTGTCTGACATCACCCTGGCTGTGTTTCAGGCCAGGTCTCCCTGTTAATTTAGCTGTCTGACATCACCCTGTCTGTGTTTCAGGCCAGGTCTCCCTGTTAATTTAGCTGTCTAACATCACCCTGTCTGTGTTTCAGGCCAGGTCTCCCTGTTAATTTAGCTGTCTGACATCACCCTGGCTGTGTTTCAGGCCAGGTCTCCCTGTTAATTTAGCTGTCTAACATCACCCTGTCTGTGTTTCAGGCCAGGTCTCCCTGTTGATTTAGCTGTCTGACATCACCCTGTCTGTGTTTCAGGCCAGGTCTCCCTGTTAATTTAGCTGTCTGACATCACCCTGGCTGTGTTTCAGGCCAGGTCTCCCTGTTGATTTAGCTGTCTGACATCACCCTGTCTGTGTTTCAGGCCAGGTCTCCCTGTTAATTTAGCTGTCTGACATCACCCTGTCTGTGTTTCAGGCCAGGTCTCCCTGTTGATTTAGCTGTCTGACATCACCCTGGCTGTGTTTCAGGCCAGGTCTCCCTGTTAATTTAGCTGTCTGACATCACCCTGGCTGTGTTTCAGGCCAGGTCTCCCTGTTGATTTAGCTGTCTAACATCACCCTGGCTGTGTTTCAGGCCAGGTCTCCCTGTTAATTTAGCTGTCTAACATCACCCTGTCTGTGTTTCAGGCCAGGTCTCCTGTTGATTTAGCTGTCTGACATCACCCTGGCTGTGTTTCAGGCCAGGTCTCCCTGTTAATTTAGCTGTCTGACATCACCCTGTCTGTGTTTCAGGCCAGGTCTCCCTGTTAATTTAGCTGTCTAACATCACCCTGTCTGTGTTTCAGGCCAGGTCTCCCTGTTAATTTAGCTGTCTGACATCACCCTGGCTGTGTTTCAGGCCAGGTCTCCCTGTTAATTTAGCTGTCTAACATCACCCTGTCTGTGTTTCAGGCCAGGTCTCCCTGTTAATTTAGCTGTCTGACATCACCCTGGCTGTGTTTCAGGCCAGGTCTCCTGTTAATTTAGCTGTCTAACATCACCCTGTCTGTGTTTCAGGCCAGGTCTCCCTGTTAATTTAGCTGTCTGACATCACCCTGTCTGTGTTTCAGGCCAGGTCTCCCTGTTAATTTAGCTGTCTGACATCACCCTGGCTGTGTTTCAGGCCAGGTCTCCCTGTTAATTTAGCTGTCTGACATCACCCTGTCTGTGTTTCAGGCCAGGTCTCCCTGGTTCCATTGATTCCATTGATTCTATTGGTTCCATTGGTTCCATTGGTTCCATTGGTTCCATTGGTTCCATTGGCTCCATTGGTTCCATTGGTTCCATTGATTCCATTGGTTCCATTGGTTCCATTGGCTCCATTGGCTCCATTGGTTCCATTGGTTCCATTGATTCCATTGGTTCCATTGGTTCCATTGGTTCCATTGGCTCCATTGGTTCCATTGGTTCCATTGCACCTGGGAAGCTCATTCAAGCACAAATGAAGCATTTAAAAGATGTCATACTATTCAAACGCGTGCAGATCTGCATCTCACCCTGCCTGGTGTTTCTTTGTATGGTTAAACCCCAGTTCACCATCTCTCGTCCTTCATATCCCATATCGCTGCTTTTTCCACAGCCTGATGGTTTCTCTATGGTATAATGGGATCAGAAGGCTCACTAAGGCCATGCTGAGGTCATGCCAGGTTGCCTCTGTAATGCCCAAAACAAGGTATGTTTTCGGGGCTTTAGTGTGTGTGCGTGTGTTTAGAGTTGCCACTTTGAAGTATGAATGCTGAAGTGTCTGCCGAACGCATGATTGATTGTGATTGCAGACTGTGTCTGTGTTTACTTTATGAGAACATATAGCTTATTTTAACTTCTAAGGTGTACGCACTTTAAAGTCCTAGCCGACACTAAGAGCTCTCCACTACCAGCAAGGCACAGTCCTTGGCTCCAGACTCCCCTGGGAGGAGTAAGACTTGATCTGCCTTATGAGAGGTGGAGGTGACAGTGCTACTTTCATAGGTGGGTGGGATTAGGGGAGTGAGGTGGAGAAGGTAGAGAAGGAGGCAGGGGTAGTGGTGGTGGTGGAGAAGGTAGAGAAGGAGGTGGAGGTGGTGGTGGAGAAGGTAGAGAAGGAGGCAGAGGTAGTGGTGGAGGTGAAAAAGGCAGAGAAGGAGGTGGAGATGGTGGTGGAGGTAGAGAAGGAGGTGGAGATGATGGTGGTGAAGGTAGAGAAGGAGGTGGAGATGATGGTGGTGAAGGTAGAGAAGGAGGTGGAGATGATGGTGGTGAAGGTAGAGAAGGAGGTGGAGATGATGGTGGTGAAGGTAGAGAAGGAGGTGGAGGTGGTGGTGGAGGTGGAGAAGGTAGAGAAGGAGGTGGAGGTAGTGGTGGTGAAGGTAGAGAAGGAGGTGGAGATGGTGGTGGAGGTAGAGAAGGAGGTGGAGATGATGGTGGTGAAGGTAGAGAAGGAGGTGGAGATGATGGTGGTGAAGGTAGAGAAGGAGGTGGAGATGATGGTGGTGAAGGTAGAGAAGGAGGTGGAGGTGGTGGTGGAGGTGGAGAAGGTAGAGAAGGAGGTGGAGGTAGTGGTGGTGAAGGTAGAGAAGGAGGTGGAGGTAGTGGTGATGGTGGAGGAGAAGGTAGAGAAGGAGGTGAAGGTGGTGGTGGAGATGGAGAAGGTAGAGAAGGAGGTGGAGATGGTGAAGGTAGAGAAGGAGGTGGAGGTAGAGAAGGAGGTGGAGGTAGTGGTGATGGTGGAGGAGAAGGTAGAGAAGGAGGTGAAGGTGGTGGTGGAGGTGGAGAAGGTAGAGAAGGAGGTGGAGGTAGTGGTGGCGGTGGAGAAGGTGGAGAAGGAGGTGGAGGTGGTGGTGGAGAAGGTAGAGAAGGAAGTGGTGGTGGAGGTGGAGAAGGTAGAGAAGGAGGTGGAGGTAGGTAGGGGAGGTAGTTAGGGGAGGAATACAAAGTATTTTGATGATTGAGGAGAGGTTGAGGTATTAGTTGGTGTAGGGGAGGGAGAACTACCTGAGGAGAGGTTGAGGTACTAGTTGGTGTAGGGGAGGGAGAACGATGTGTGTGTGTGTGTGTGTGTGTGTGTGTGTGTGTGTGTGTGTGTGTGTGTGTGTGTGTGTGTGTGTGTGTGTGTGTGTGTGTGTGTGTGTGTGTGTGTGTGTGTGTGTGTGTGTGTGTGTGTGTGTGTGTGTGTGTGTGTGTGTGTGTGTGTGTATTCACCAGGATCTCTACACACACATAGCAGTTCAGAGGATAACCACAGTGATAACAACAGTAGTTCAGAGGATAACAACAGTGATAACAACAGCCGTTCAGAGGATAACAACAGTAGTTCAGAGGATAACAACAGTGATAACAACAGCCGTTCAGAGGATAACAACAGTAGTTCAGTGGATAACAACAGTGATAACAACAGCAGTTCAGAGGATAACAACAGTGATAACAACAGTGATAACAACAGTGATAACAACAGCAGTTCAGAGGATAACAACAGTGATAACAACAGTAGTTCAGAGGATAACAACAGTAGTTCAGAGGATAACAACAGTGATAACAACAGCAGTTCAGAGGATAACAACAGTGATAACAACAGTGATAACAACAGTGATAACAACAGCAGTTCAGAGGATAACAACAGTGATAACAACAGTGGTACAACAGTGATAACAACAGTGGTACAACAGTGATAACAGCAGTAGTTCAGAGGATAACAACAGTGATAACAACAGCAGTTCAGAGGATAACAACAGTGATAACAACAGTGATAACAACAGCAGTTCAGAGGATAACAACAGTGATAACAACAGTAGTTCAGAGGATAACAACAGTGATAACAACAGCAGTTCAGAGGATAACAACAGTAGTTCAGGGGATAACAACAGTGATAACAACAGCCGTTCAGAGGATAACCACAGTGATAGCAACAGCCGTTCAGAGGATAACCACAGTGATAACAATAGCCGTTCAGAGGATAACCACAGCGATAACAACAGCCGTTCAGAGGATAACAACAGTGATAACAACAGCAGTTCAGAGGATAACAACAGTGATAACAACAGCCGTTCAGAGGATAACCACAGTGATAACAACAGCAGTTCAGAGGATAACCACAGTGATAACAACAGCCGTTCAGAGGATAACCGCAGTGATAACAACAGTAGTTCAGAGGATAACAACAGTGATAACAACAGTAGTTCAGAGGATAACAACAGTGATAACAACAGTAGTTCAGAGGATAACAACAGTGATAACAACAGTAGTTCAGAGGATAACAACAGTGATAACAACAGTAGTTCAGAGGATAACAACAGCAGTTCAGAGGATAACAACAGTAGTTCAGAGGATAACAACAGTGATAACAACAGTAGTTCAGAGGATAACAACAGTGATAACAACAGTAGTTCAGAGGATAACAACAAGTTGTCAGATATTGAGATATCGACTTCGACCCTCCAGGTCAGCCCACTCACACTCAGATTAAGCCTCAGAGAAAGGGGTTTAGTGCTTCTATCAGTTGTTTCAACATGACCCCAAGAGGTCGTGAAGACTGGTGACAGAGAGCAAAGCAGCACAGCGGTCAGGGAACAAAATGTCAAGGATTATTTAGAAAATACCAGGTCCCATGTTCACAAAACATCCCTGAGTAGGAGTGCTGATCTAGGACACCTCACTCCCTTTAATTCATAAGGATTTAAAAGTTAAGAGTGATCCTAGATCAGCACTCCTACTCGGAGACCCTGTGTGAATTCAGGCCTTGTTTTTCTCCTTCAGTCTCCTCTCCCTCCGTAGATCAACTCTCTTATCTAGAGGTGGCCATCTTTTTTCCTCAGATTGACAGTCTGTACATATGGTTGTCTTGGAGATCAAACTGACCCGTCATGCAACTCTAAATCAACCTATAATCCACTTCTTATCAACAAGTTTCCCACCTCTTGAGATGGTTCTAGAAATGTCTTATTGGAGATATAGCTTCTGCTCACTGGGCTTGTGCGTTGATCTGTCATGTTTTGTCATTTATTATCTTGTCTTGTCCCTGTGCTTCCCATTCTATTCGTTTCCCTCTGCTGGTCTTATTAGGTTCTTTCCCTCTTTCTATCCCTCTCTCTCCCCCTCCCTCTCTCACTCTCTCGCTCTCTCTTCTCTCTATCGTTCCGTTCCTGCTCCCAGCTGTTCCTATTCCCCTAATCAATCATTTAGTCTTCCCACACCTGTTCCCGATCCTTTCCCCTGATTAGAGTCCCTATTTCTTCCTTTGTGTTCCGTTCCTGTCCTGTCGGTTCCTTGTCTAGAATTCACCGTGCTGTGTTTGTGTATCGCCCTGTCGTGTCGTGTTTTCCTCAGATGCTGCGTGGTGAGCAGGTGTCTGAGTCTGTCTGGTTCAAGTGCCTTCCCGAGGCAACCTGCTGTTCACCTGCTGTTCAAGTTCGAGTCTCCAGTTTGTCCTCGTCATTTCGAGTGAAAGTTGTGTTTTTTTGTTTGTAATTACTTTACTGGATTAAAGACTCTGTTTTCGCCAAGTCGCTTTTGGGTCCTCTTTCACCTGCATGACAGAAGGAACCGACCAAGGAATGGACCCAGCGACTTCAGACGCTCGTTACACTGCCGTCGAGATCCAAGGAGCCATGCTCGGCAGACACGAGCAGGAATTGTCTGCTGCTCGCCATGCCGTGGAGAACCTGGCCGCTCAGGTTTCCGACCTCTCTGGACAGTTCCAGAGTCTACGTCTCGTGCCACCTGTTACTTCCTGGCCTGTCGAGCCTCCAGAACCTAGGGTTAATAACCCACCTTGCTACTCCGTGCAGCCCACTGAGTGCCGCTCCTTTCTCACGCAGTGTGAGATTGTGTTCTCTCTCCAACCCAACACATACTCTAGAGAGAGAGCTCGGGTTGCTTACGTCATTTCACTCCTTACTGGCCGGGCTCGAGAATGGGGCACAGCTATCTGGGAGGCAAGGGCTGATTGCTCTAACAAGTTCCAGAACTTTAAAGAGGAGATGATTCGGGTTTTTGACCGTTCAGTTTTTGGTAGGGAGGCTTCTAGGGCCCTGGCTTCCTTATGCCAAGGTGAACGGTCCATAACGGATTATTCTATTGAGTTTCGCACTCTTGCTGCCTCTAGTGAGTGGAACGAGCCGGCGCTGCTCGCTCGTTTTCTGGAGGGACTCCACGCAGTGGTTAAGGATGAGATTCTCTCCCGGGAGGTTCCTTCAGATGTGGACTCTTTGATTGCTCTCGCCATCCGCATAGAACGACGGGTAGATCTTCGTCACCGGGCTCGTGGAAGAGAGCTCGCATCAACGGTGTTTCCCTGCTCCGCATCGCAACCATCTCCCTCCTCTGGCTCAGAGTCTGAGCCCATGCAGCTGGGAGGGATTCGCATCTCGACTAAGGAGAGGGAACGGAGGATCACCAACCGCCTGTGCCTCTATTGCGGAGTTGCTGGACATTTTGTTAATTCATGTCCAGTAAAAGCCAGAGCTCATCTGTAAGCGGAGGGCTACAGGTGAGCGCAACTACTCAAGTCTCTCCATCAAGATCCTGTACTACTTTGTCGGTCCATCTACGCTGGACCGGTTCGGGTGCTACATGTAGTGCCTTGATAGACTCTGGGGCTGAGGGTTGTTTCATGGACGAAGCATGGGTTCGGAAACATGACATTCCTTTCAGAGAGTTAGAGAAGCCTACGCCCATGTTCGCCTTAGATGGTAGTCATCTTCCCAGTATCAGATTTGAGACACTACCTTTAACCCTCACAGTATCTGGTAACCACAGTGAGACTATTTCTTTTTTGATTTTTCGTTCACCGTTTACACCTGTTGTTTTGGGTCATCCCTGGCTAGTATGTCATAATCCTTCTATTAATTGGTCTAGTAATTCTATCCTATCCTGGAACGTTTCTTGTCATGTGAAGTGTTTAATGTCTGCCATCCCTCCCGTTTCTTCTGTCCCTACTTCTCAGGAGGAACCTGGCGATTTGACAGGAGTGCCGGAGGAATATCATGATCTGCGCACGGTCTTCAGTCGGTCCCGAGCCAACTCCCTTCCTCCTCACCGGTCGTATGATTGTGGTATTGATCTCCTTCCGGGGACCACTCCTCCTCGGGGTAGACTATACTCTCTGTCGGCTCCCGAACGTAAGGCTCTCGAGGATTATTTGTCTGTGTCTCTTGACGCCGGTACCATAGTGCCTTCTTCCTCTCCGGCCGGGGCGGGGTTCTTTTTGTTAAGAAGAAGGACGGTACTCTGCGCCCCTGCGTGGATTATCGAGGGCTGAATGACATAACGGTTAAGAATCGTTATCCGCTTCCCCTTATGTCATCAGCCTTCGAGATTCTGCAGGGAGCCAGGTGCTTTACTAAGTTGGACCTTCGTAACGCTTACCATCTCGTGCGCATCAGAGAGGGGGACGAGTGGAAAACGGCGTTTAACACTCCGTTAGGGCATTTTGAGTACCGGGTTCTGCCGTTTGGTCTCGCCAATGCGCCAGCTGTTTTTCAGGCATTAGTTAATGATGTTCTGAGAGACATGCTGAACATCTTTGTTTTTGTCTATCTTGACGATATCCTGATTTTTTCTCCGTCACTCGAGATTCATGTTCAGCACGTTCGACGTGTTCTACAGCGCCTTTTAGAGAATTGTCTCTACGTAAAGTCTGAGAAGTGCTCTTTTCATGTCTCCTCCGTTACTTTTCTCGGTTCCGTTATTTCCGCTGAAGGCATTCAGATGGATTCCGCTAAGGTCCAAGCTGTCAGTGATTGGCCCGTTCCAAGGTCACGTGTCGAGTTGCAGCGCTTTTTAGGTTTCGCTAATTTCTATCGGCGTTTCATTCGTAATTTCGGTCAAGTTGCTGCCCCTCTCACAGCTCTTACTTCTGTCAAGACGTGTTTTAAGTGGTCCGGTTCCGCCCAGGGAGCTTTTGATCTTCTAAAAAGAACGTTTTACGTCCGCTCCTATCCTCGTTACTCCTGACGTCACTAGACAATTCATTGTCGAGGTTGACGCTTCAGAGGTAGGCGTGGGAGCCATTCTATCCCAGCGCTTCCAGTCTGACGATAAGGTTCATCCTTGCGCTTATTTTCTCATCGCCTGTCGCCATCTGAGCGCAACTATGATGTGGGTAACCGTGAACTGCTCGCCATCCGCTTAGCCCTATGCGAATGGCGACAGTGGTTGGAGGGCGACCGTTCCTTTTGTCGTTTGGACAGACCATAAGAACCTTGAGTACATCCGTTCTGCCAAACGACTTAATGCCCGTCAAGCTCGTTGGGCGTTGTTTTTCGCTCGTTTCGAGTTTGTGATTTCTTACCGTCCGGGTAGCAAGAACACCAAGCCTGATGCCTTATCCCGTCTGTTTAGTTCTTCTGTGGCTTCTACTGATCCCGAGGGGATTCTTCCTTATGGGCGTGTTGTCGGGTTAACAGTCTGGGGAATTGAAAGACAGGTTAAGCAAGCACTCACGCACACTGCGTCGCGCGCGCTTGTCCTAGTAACCTCCTTTTCGTTCCTGTTTCCACTCGTCTGGCTGTTCTTCAGTGGGCTCACTCTGCCAAGTTAGCTGGTCATCCCGGTGTTCGAGGCACTCTTGCGTCTATTCGCCAGCGCTTTTGGTGGCCGACTCAGGAGCGTGACACGCGCCGTTTCGTGGCTGCTTGTTCGGACTGCGCGCAGACTAAGTCGGGTAACTCTCCTCCTGCCGGTCGTCTCAGACCGCTCCCCATTCCTTCTCGACCATGGTCTCACATCGCCCTAGACTTCATTACCGGTCTGCCTTTGTCTGCGGGGAAGACTGTGATTCTTACGGTTGTCGATAGGTTCTCTAAGGCGGCACATTTCATTCCCCTCGCTAAACTTCCTTCCGCTAAGGAGACGGCACAAATCATTATCGAGAATGTATTCAGAATTCATGGCCTCCCGTTAGACGCCGTTTCAGACAGAGGCCCGCAATTCACGTCACAGTTTTGGAGGGAGTTCTGTCGTTTGATTGGTGCGTCCGTCAGTCTCTCTTCCGGGTTTCATCCCCAGTCTAACGGTCAAGCAGAGAGGGCCAATCAGACGATTGGTCGCATACTACGCAGCCTTTCTTTCAGAAACCCTGCGTCTTGGGCAGAACAGCTCCCCTGGGCAGAATACGCTCACAATTCGCTTCCTTCGTCTGCTACCGGGTTATCTCCGTTTCAGAGTAGTCTGGGTTACCAGCCTCCTCTGTTCTCATCCCAGCTTGCCGAGTCCAGCGTTCCCTCCGCTCAAGCGTTTGTCCAACGTTGTGAGCGCACCTGGAGGAGGGTGAGGTCTGCACTTTGCCGTTACAGGGCACAGACTGTGAGAGCCGCCAATAAACGCAGGATTAAGAGTCCAAGGTATTGTTGCGGCCAGAGAGTGTGGCTTTCCACTCGCAACCTTCCTCTTACGACAGCTTCTCGTAAGTTGACTCCGCGGTTCATTGGTCCGTTCCGTGTCTCCCAGGTCGTCAATCCTGTCGCTGTGCGA
Organism: Oncorhynchus gorbuscha; assembly: GCF_021184085.1. NCBI lineage: Eukaryota > Metazoa > Chordata > Actinopteri > Salmoniformes > Salmonidae > Oncorhynchus > Oncorhynchus gorbuscha. Next base: position 40,714 of record NW_025746100.1, read on the forward strand.
CTTGCTTCTTCCGCGACATCTTCGTCGCGTCCATCCTGTCTTCCATGTCTCCTGTGTCAAGCCCTTTCTTCGCACCCCGTTCGTCTTCCCTCCCCCCTCCCGTCCTTGTCGAGAGCGCACCTATTTACAAGGTACATAAGATCATGGACATGCGTTCGGGGACGGGGTCACCAATACTTAGTGGATTGGGAGGGTTACGGTCCTGAGGAGAGGAGTTGGGTTCCGTCTCGGGACGTGCTGGACCGTTCACTCATTGATGATTTCCTCCGTTGCCGCCAGGATTCCTCCTCGAGTGCGCCAGGAGGCGCTCGGTGAGTGGGGGTACTGTCATGTTTTGTCATTTATTATCTTGTCTTGTCCCTGTGCTTCCCATTCTATTCGTTTCCCTCTGCTGGTCTTATTAGGTTCTTTCCCTCTTTCTATCCCTCTCTCTCCCCTCCCTCTCTCACTCTCTCGCTCTCTCTTCTCTCTATCGTTCCGTTCCTGCTCCCAGCTGTTCCTATTCCCCTAATCAATCATTTAGTCTTCCCACACCTGTTCCCGATCCTTTCCCTGATTAGAGTCCCTATTTCTTCCTTTGTGTTCCGTTCCTGTCCTGTCGGTTCCTTGTCTAGAATTCACCGTGCTGTGTTTGTGTATCGCCCTGTCGTGTCGTGTTTTCCTCAGATGCTGCGTGGTGAGCAGGTGTCTGAGTCTGTCTGGTTCAAGTGCCTTCCCGAGGCAACCTGCTGTTCACCTGCTGTTCAAGATCGAGTCTCCAGTTTGTCCTCGTCATTTCGAGTGAAGGTTGTGTTTTTTTGTTTGTATTTACTTTACTGGATTAAAGACTCTGTTTTCGCCAAGTCGCTTTTGGGTCCTCTTTCACCTGCATGACATGATCTGGACATAAGCCTTGTAAGTAATTTAGTTTAAAAACTGACCAACAAGCTTTTAGGAAGCTCAGTTGTCATCATTACCGCTGACAGTAAACCTTACCCCCAATTTATCAAATCAAGACAGAGCAGAGTAGAGAGAGAGAGAGAGACAGAGAGAGAGAGAGAGAGAGAGAGAGAGAGAGAGAGAGAGACAGAGAGAGAGAGACAGAGAGACAGAGAGACAGAGAGACAGAGAGAGAGAGAGAGAGAGAGAGAGGAGAGAGACAGAAAGACAGGGAGAGATCAATCTACTGTGCTCGGTCAAGGGCTGCCATCTAGTGGCCTTTCTGTTACATTACAGTGTCAAACATTTATGAGAGGACATTGCCTTGTCTCGTTCTTCCACAAGACACTGAGTACTGAACACACCATCACTTTAAGTGACCTGTTTCTGAGTGTAAAGCACCTTTGGCCCGAGGCCACAGTCATGTGCCACAGTCATGTGGTCTCACAGGTCGAACACAAAATCAGCCCAGGGCGGTGTTTCTCATCCTCACCACTGGTCCGTACAGGATGTTGCCTAAGCCCAGAGGTCATAGGGGTTAGGTGCTAGGTGATAGGGGTTGTTTCTGGACTGGCCCAGAGGTCATAGGGGTTAGGTGCTAGGTGATAGGGGTTGTTTCTGGACTGGTCCAGAGGTCATAGGTGTTAGGTGCTAGGTGATAGGGGTTGTTTCTGGACTGGTCCAGAGGTCATAGGGGTTAGGTGCTAGGTGATAGGGGTTGTTTCTGGACTGGCCCAGAGGTCATAGGTGTTAGGTGCTAGGTGATAGGGGTTGTTTCTGGACTGGCCCAGAGGTCATAGGGGTTAGGTGCTAGGTGATAGGGGTTGTTTCTGGACTGGCCCAGAGGTCATAGGTGTTAGGTGCTAGGTGATAGGGGTTGTTTCTAGACTGGTCCAGAGGTCATAGGGGTTAGGTGCTAGGTGATAGGGGTTGTTTCTGGACTGGCCCAGAGGTCATAGGGGTTAGGTGCTAGGTGATAGGGGTTGTTTCTGGACTGGTCCAGAGGTCATAGGGGTTAGGTGCTAGGTGATAGGGGTTGTTTCTGGACTGGCCCAGAGGTCATAGGGGTTTGGTGCTAGGTGATAGGGGTTGTTTCTGGACTGGTCCAGAGGTCATAGGGGTTAGGTGCTAGGTGATAGGGGTTGTTTCTGGACTGGCCCAGAGGTCCAGAGATCCCTTGCGTTGAGATGTGTCCCTCAGTGTTATCACATTCAGTGACAACTCTAGACTGTATTGTTGTACAGTTATCTGCCCATAATCACCTGGAATATGATGACAAGGCTATGCAGTATAGACACGCTCAGTATCTCTGGGTGTCAACACAACACTCCTATGCTTTCTACAGTACACATTGGAAGCACAAGGTCACTGACAGACATGGGGGTGGAACAAATGCTTTTTAACAGTCAGCAATGTGCCAGGTTCCAAACTATGTTGATTTAAGTGTTTGGCATCAGATCCAGTTTATTCCACAGCTGAGGGCTATAGCTTTATTGTTTGTTTTCTCATACAAAACTAAATATCAAGCAAATAGTCTTTGGAATTGTACAATATATATGCCTTCGCTGGTAACAGACAACATAAATACCCCCTGGACTCTAATGCAGTGTTACATCTTAGTACTGGCCATAGCACTGTAAGCCCAGTGGTGAGTCAGAAATGGTGCTATTTTCACAGTGGGAATTATGGGCGCAGTAGCTGGCGGTGGCGTGAAAGGGCTGAGTGTTGATGAATAAATAAGTTGGAGGCTTGACCCCTCACTGGCCAATCAGAACGTGTCTCCATGGATAAATATGTGGTTGTTTTGTTCTCATCATAAAGCCAGGGCAGTGAATCATTCTAATACGTTTATTTATTTATACAATTATAAAATTACTCGAAAAACAAGCAATTTTCTCTCCTCAATATGCAACAATATAAATGTATGGATGTTCACATAACATTCTGGATTCCATTAGAATGACATCACAGAGAAATGGTACAGGGTTGTGTTCTTTCTGGATTGCATCAGAATGACATCATAGAGAAATGGTACAGGGTTGTGTTCTTTCTGGATTGCATCAGAATGACATCATAGAGAAATGGTACAGGGTTGTGTTCTTTCTTGATTCCATTAGAATGACATCACAGAGAAATGGTACAGGGTTGTGTTCTTTCTGGATTGCATCAGAATGACATCATAGAGAAATGGTACAGGGTTGTGTTCTTTCTGTATTGCATCAGAATGACATCATAGAGAAATGGTACAGGGTTGTGTTCTTTCTGGATTGCATCAGAATGACATCATAGAGAAATGGTACAGGGTTGTGTTCTTTCTTGATTCCATTAGAATGACATCACAGAGAAATGGTACAGGGTTGTGTTCTTTCTGGATTCCATTAGAATGACATCACAGAGAAATGGTACAGGGTTGTGTTCTTTCTGGATTCCATCAGAATGACATCATAGAGAAATGGTACAGGGTTGTGTTCTTTCTGGATTCCATCAGAATGACATCACAGAGAAATGGTACAGGGTTGTGTTCTTTCTTGATTTCATTAGAATGACATCACAGAGAAATGGTACAGGGTTGTGTTCTTTCTGGATTCCATCAGAATGACATCATAGAGAAATGGTACAGGGTTGTGTTCTTTCTTGATTCCATTAGAATGACATCACAGAGAAATGGTACAGGGTTGTGTTCTTTCTGGATTCCATTAGAATGACATCATAGAGAAATGGTACAGGGTTGTGTTCTTTCTGGATTCCATTAGAATGACATCACAGAGAAATGGTACGGGGTTGTGTTCTTTCTGGATTCCATTAGAATGACATCACAGAGAAATGGTACAGGGTTGTGTTCTTTCTGGATTCCATTAGAATGACATCACAGATAAATGGTACAGGGTTGTGTTCTTTCTGGATTCCATTAGAATGACATCACAGAGAAATGGTACAGGGTTGTGTTCTTTCTGGATTCCATTAGAATGACATCACAGAGAAATGGTACAGGGTTGTGTTCTTTCTGGATTCCATTAGAATGACATCACAGAGAAATGGTACAGGGTTGTGTTCTTCCAGTGCACTACTTTTGTGAAACAATATATATATATATATATATATAGAGAGAGCGAGAGAGAGAGCGAGAGAGAGAGAGAGAGAGAGAGAGAGAGAGAGAGAGAGAGAGAGAGAGAGAGAGAGAGAGAATTCCCCCACCAGGCGTGGTATAGTGGCGACGGAGGTACCTGCTACAACCATTCAGTTTATGTACAATACATCACACTAAGCATTGTTTTGGGAGTGGCCTACTACACGCCTACACACACAGCTATGCAGCATGTCGAAATCACTTACATTTTGGGGAGGGTTGCAATAGAGGAGAGTGAGGGTTTGTTCACACTTCAAGGCATTGCAAGGGCCAAGAAGGTGTAACTATAGAAGAGAAGTATGGAGACGCCAGAGATGCCAGGAGAGGCCAGAGATAGCCAGGAGAAGCCAGAGATAGTCAGGAGAGGCCAGAGATAGCCAGGAGAAGCCAGAGATAGACAGGAGAGGCCAGAGATAGCCAGAAGAGGCCAGAGATAGCCAGGAGAAGCCAGAGATAGCCAGGAGAAGCCAGAGATAGCCAGGAGAGGCCAGAGATAGCCAGGAGAGGCCAGAGATAGTCAGGAGAGGGCAGAGATAGCCAGGAGAAGCCAGAGATAGTCAGGAGAGGCCAGAGATAGCCAGGAGAGGCCAGAGATAGCCAGGAGAGGCCAGAGATGCCAGGAGAGGCCAGAGATAGCCAGGAGAAGCCAGAGATAGCCAGGAGAAGCCAGAGATAGCCAGGAGAGGCCAGAGATAACCAGGAGAAGCCAGAGATAGCCAGGAGAGGCCAGAGATAGCCAGGAGAAGCCAGAGATAGTCAGGAGAAGCCAGAGATAGCCAGGAGAGGCCAGAGATAGTCAGGAGAGGCCAGAGAAGTCAAGAGAGGCCAGAGATACAAAAACATAAATGCAACATGCAACAATTTCCAAGATTGTACTGAGTTACAGTTCATATAAGAGGTTTTCCTAGCCACCGTGCTTCTACACCTGCATTGCTTGCTGTTTGGGGTTTTAGGCTGGGTTTCTGTACAGCACTTTGAGATATCAGCTGATTCACGAAGGGCTATATAAATAAATTTGATTTGAAATTTGATTTGATGTAAGGAATTCAGTAAATTTAAATACATTTATTAGGCCCTAATCTATGGATTTAACATGACTGGGTATATGGATATGCATCTGTTGGCCACAGATATCTTTTTGTTAAAGGTTGGAGAGTGATCACCATTTGCCTCATGCAGCGCGATACAACTCCTTCACATAGAGTTGATCAGGCTGTTGATTGTGGCCTGTGGAATGTTGTCCCACACCTCTTCAATGACTGTGCGAAGTTGCTAAATATAACTGGAACAAGCTGTTGTCAATCCAGAGCATCCCAAACATGTCTGGTGAATATGCAGGCCATGGAAGAACTGGGACATTTTCAGCTTTGAGGAATTGTCTTTTATTTATTTTTTATTTTACCTTTATTTAACTTGGCAAGTCAGTTAAGAACAAATTCTTATTTTCAATGACGGCCTAGGAACAGTGGGTTAACTGCGTTGTTCATGGGCAGCACGACAGATTTTTACCTTGTCAGCTCGGGGATTCGAACTTGCAACCTTTCGGTTACTAGTCCAACGCTCTAACCACTAGGCTACCACTAGGCTACCCTACCGATCATTGTGACATGGGGCCGAGCATTATAATGCTGAAACATGAGGTGATGGTGGCGGATGAATGGCACGACAATGGACCTCAGGATCTCGTCCCGGTATCTCTATGCATTCAAATTGCCATTGATAAAATGCAATTGTGTTCGTTGTCCATAGATTATGCCTGTCCATGCCATAACCCCACCACGGGGCACTGTGCTGTTCACAATGTTGAAATCAGTAAACCACTTGCCCACATGATGCCATACACATGGTCTGTGGTGGTGAGGCTGGTTGGACGTACTGACAAATTCTCTAACAAACCGTGAAGCTCAAAGGCTAAGTGCCCTAAACAAAGTCAACTTCCCACAAACACAGGTGGGAAAAAGGGCTACCTAAGTATGTTTCTCAATCAGAGACAACGATAGACAGCTGCTTCTGATTGAGAACCACACCCGGCCCAACACAAAGAAACACACAACATAGAACAGAAAATACCCACCCTGACTCACGCCCTGACCAAACCAGAATAGAGACATAAAAAGGATCTCTAAGGTTAGGGCGTGACATTATGGTAGAAAAAGTAACATTTAGTTATCTGGCAACAACTCTGGTGGACATTATTGCAGTCAGCAGGCCAATTGCACACTCCCTCAAAACTTGATACATCTGCACATTTTAAAGTGTCCGTTTATTGTCCCCCAGCATAAGGTGCTCCTGTGTAATGATCATGCCGTTTAATCAGTCTCTTGATATGCCACACCTGTCAGGTGGATGGATTGTCTTGGCAAAAAATGCTCACTAACACGGATGTAAACAAATTAGTGCACAACATTTTTGAGAAATAAGCTTTTTGTGTGTGTGGAATATTTCTGGGATCTTTTATTTTAGCTCATGAAACATGGGACCAAGACTTTCCATGTTACGTTTATATATATTTTTCAGTGTAAATTGGGCTAAAGAACAGAAGCTGGAAGCAATCCACCGGATAAAGACGTGACAAGAGCGTGATGAACGGAGAGACGTGGTTATGGACAGTAAGGAGAAAAGAAGAAGAGAGAGAAGATGTGTGTTGAGGAAGAATGGCGCCAATTTACGTACTGTATTCTGCTGTCTCTGATGGTTCTGAAATGTAACCTGACAAGAGTTGAAGGATGAATTACATGCGGTGGCAGGTGTGGTGAAGTCCTCTGGGTCCGAGCCTCTCGCCCCGATGGTCATGCAAAGGATGATTCGCCCTAACGGGACATTTTGAGAGGAAGTGGATCCCTGCCTTTTGGTTTATCCATATGTAGTCTCAGATTGGGTAGAAAATAAGTTGGCTACTTTTAAAATCGGTGAAACTAACTCAAAGTGTCACACGACTAGGGACAAGACCTGTGACTTGCTTTTCTCTCTGGAGCCGGCCGGGCGCCTTTGACAGGAGGGATTACTTGGGTGGTGTAGAGTTGGAGCACAACTGAAATTGAAAATGTACCGGTGTCTGTGACGCGCACCGTTTGGTGTGATGCAGATCCAGTGGCAACTGTTGTGAAACTAAGACGTCCTTCTGAGTTTTGAAGCAGAGTCTTTACCTGATGAAGTCATGTTAGGATATGTCAGTTATCCAGTGAGAGGTTTTGTGCCGAACCCACCGAGGTGTTTCAGATGCCAAGCTTATGGTCATGTTGCAGCAGTGTGGGGGACGGAAATTCCTAGATGTGTGTCACGGCCGTCGAAAGAACTGGACCAAAGCGCAGCGTGGTGAGCGTACATTTTTCCTTTATTTAAAATTACGGCAACAAAACAATAAACCACCCGTGACGCTTAAGGGCTCTAGTGCCACAAACAAAGACAACTTCCCACACAGAAAGGAGGGAAAAAGGGCTGCCTAAGTATGGTTCCAAATCAGAGACAACGATAGACAGCTGTCCCTGATTGAGAACCATACCCGGCCAAAACAAAGAAATACAAAAACATAGAAAATAGAACATAGAATGCCCACCCAAATCCCACCCTGACCAAACCCAAAATAGAGACATTTAAAAAGCTCTAAGGTCAGGGCATGACAATGTGAGAAGTGTGCAGGAAAGCTTGTGCTTGGCTTTGCCCACCTCCTTGCTTGTTCTGTCCATTATGCTTCATTCGCTCCCACTGTTAACAGATGAGGGTTAGTTATACATATCGTTGGTGATCCCCTAGTTGGTGGGCAGAGAGAAAAAAAATAGCAGATTTAAAGTTAATGTCCTGCTATTCTCCACGTCCAGATGTCTAGATGTTTTAGGGACTACAGATGGAAATTAGCTATTTACTAAATCTGGTGCGATATGTTTTCTCAGTGCTCTGTGACTTCTGTTTTTGTTGTGTATTGCTCCAGCCAAATAAATGGAATAAATGAAAATAAACGAATACATTGCCATGAGGTGTAGAGAAAATGTAGCAGTAGCAGGGGCAATCTGCAGTTCCTACATACAAAACAATTCTACATCCTTCTGTACCCATTGATTCTTGAAGAATATAACTTATAAATGCCTCACGAGTTTAGTTCAACTGTCACACTCCATCAGAACCCAAAATATAAGCTTGTTTTACTCCAATGTTTGTAAACAAAGTAAATGTAAACAAACACTGTACAGCCTCAAAACATGTTTCAAACTATACTTTTGATATCATGGCCGGTCTGTCCTTGCATCCATAGCTCTGCTATGTATTTGAGAGTGTTTACATTTCTCAAGCCCCTTCCATCAGCTCTGTACTGAATCAGTAGTGGTCTGTCCTTACATCCATCAGCTCTGTACTGAATCAGTGGTGGTCTGTTCTTACATCCATCAGCTCTGTACTGAATCAGTAGTGGTCTGTCCTTACATCTATCAGCTCTGTACTGAATCAGTAGTGGTCTGTCCTTACATCCATCAGCTCTGTACTGAATCAGTAGTAGTCTGTCCTTACATCCATCAGCTCTGTACTGAATCAGTAGTGGTCTGTCCTTACATCTATCAGCTCTGTACTGAATCAGTAGTGGTCTGTCCTTACATCTATCAGCTCTGTACTGAATCAGTAGTGGTCTGTCCTTACATCCATCAGCTCTGTACTGAATCAGTAGTGGTCTGTCCTTACATCCATCAGCTCTGTACTGAATCAGTGGTGGTCTGTCTGCGTTGTTATGGTTACCACTGTGTATTGCCCCTTTAAAGCACATTTCCTTCAATTCGACACGTTTTGCCCTGACTTATGTTAATATGATATGTGAGTGAGAGTGACTATCTAAATCAATGGGGGCCCACTCCTCCATGATTACTGCAAGGTTAAGATGGCTGGTTAGACGATCTTACCTAGCAACCCCGGGGCACAACTTTCACTGGGGACGGGGACATGTACCCCCCCACACACATTCTGAAATGTCATTGTTGTCCCCCGTGTTTTATCATTGGAATGTAATACAAAATGAGGCAACGGTTGCTTTAGGACCATACGTCCTCTGAAACACAATCCTGCCAAGCCACACTGCTCGCTAACCCAGAGGCACCAATGTGTCCTCCGAAACACAACCCTGCCAAACCACACTGCTCGCTAAACCCAGAGGCACCAATGTGTCCTCCGAAACACAACCCTGCCAAACCACACTGCTCGCTAAACCCAGAGGCACCAATGTGTCCTCCGAAACACAACCCTGCCAAACCACACTGCTCGCTAAACCCAGAGGCACCAATGTGTCCTCCGAAACACAACCCTGCCAAACCACACTGCTCGCTTAACCCAGAGGCACCAATGTGTCCTCCGAAACACAACCCTGCCAAACCACACTGCTCGCTTAACATAGAGGCACCAATGTGTCTGAGGAAACACAACCCTGCCAAACCACACTGCTCGCTAAACCCAGAGGCACCAATGTGTCTGAGGAAACACAACCCTGCCAAACCACACTGCTCGCTAAACCCAGAGGCACCAATGTGTCTGAGGAAACACAACCCTGCCAAACCACACTGCTCGCTAAACCCAGAGGCACCAATGTGTCTGAGGAAACACAACCCTGCCAAACCACACTGCTCGCTAAACCCAGAGGCACCAATGTGTCTGAGGAAACACAACCCTGCCAAACCACACTGCTCGCTTAACCCAGAGGCACCAATGTGTCCTCCGAAACACAACCCTGCCAAACCACACTGCTCGCTTAACCCAGAGGCACCAATGTGTCCTCCGAAACACAACCCTGCCAAGCCACACTGCTCGCTTAACCCAGAGGCACCAATGTGTCCTTTCGAAACACAACCCTGCCAAACCACACTGCTCGCTTAACATAGAGGCACCAATGTGTCCTCCGAAACACAACCCTGCCAAACCACACTGCTCGCTTAACATAAAGGCACCAAAGTGTCTGAGGAAACACAACCCTGCCAAACCACACTGCTCACTTAACCCAGAGGCACCAATGTGTCCTCCGAAACACAACCCTGCCAAACCACACTGCTCGCTTAACCCAGAGGCACCAGTGTGTCCTCCGAAACACAACCCTGCCAAACCACACTGCTCGCTTAACCCAGAGGCACCAGTGTGTCCTCCGAAACACAACCCTGCCAAACCACACTGCTCGCTTAACCCAGAGGCACCAGTGTGTCCTCCGAAACACAACCCTGCCAAACCACACTGCTCGCTTAACCCAGAGGCACCAGTGTGTCCTCCGAAACACAACCCTGCCAAACCACACTGCTCGCTTAACCCAGAGGCACCAGTGTGTCCTCCGAAACACAACCCTGCCAAACCACACTGCTCGCTTAACCCAGAGGCACCAGTGTGTCCTCCGAAACACAACCCTGCCAAACCACACTGCTCGCTAAACATAGAGGCACCAAAGTGTCTGAGGAAACACAACCCTGCCAAACCACACTGCTCGCTTAACCCAGAGGCACCAATGTGTCTGAGGAAACACCGTCCAGCTGGCAACTGAAGTCAGCTTGCAAACACTCATCACTAATGGTGTCTTTTTGTAGGTACTAACAGAGGGACTTTTTGGATAAACTCCCGAAAATAAGGTCTGTGGTGAACACAGGCTCAGGAGATCTTATACGTTTTGTTCCATGAGATAATCTTCATCATTTAACGTCACATTTTAGGAATTTTTTTAAGCATTTATGTCATCAAAATAAGCCCATAAATCACATAACTGTGTGAGAGTCTTGCATCTCGCTCTTCTCATCATCTGCGGCTCGGCTCATGGCAACGTCATTTAGCTGAATCTACCTTTAACTGACTGATATTATCACATAGAACGAAAGATATAAGATCTCCTAAGAAATGTGTTGACCTCAGACCTTATTGTCGACGTTTTACCCCAAACCCCATTCATGTCCCCATTCATTTCCCCATTCATTTCCCCATTCATTTCCCCAATAGGAACGGCTGAACGAACCAGAGGTAGCAAACATTTCTGTTTTTTAGGACTAGCGTCTGACGAGCTCTGTTGTCTGACTCTCAGTGATTGACAAGAGGAAAACTGATGCAGAACCAAATTAAACACACGTCACCTTCTACTATCCATTCTAACAGTAAGTTGAGACCCTGACTGACTTCCTTAGTTTGGAGTTCCCCTATCGGCGTCTTCTTATGTCTCTTATACCCAGAACCTGCACTGACTTCCAGGTTTCTGCACTGACTTCCAGGTTTCTGAAACTGACTTCCAGGTTTCTGCACTGACTTCCAGGTTTCTGAAACTGACTTCCAGGTTTCTGAAACTGACTTCCAGGTTTCTGCACTGACTTCCAGGTTTCTGAAACTGACTTCCAGGTTTCTGCACTGACTTCCAGGTTTCTGAAACTGACTTCCAGGTTTCTGAAACTGACTTCCAGGTTCCTGCACTGACTTCCAGGTTTCTGCACTGACTTCCAGGTTTCTGCACTGACTTCCAGGTTTCTGAAACTGACTTCCAGGTTTCTGAAACTGACTTCCAGGTTTCTGAAACTGACTTCCAGGTTTCTGCACTGACTTCCAGGTTTCTGAAACTGACTTCCAGGTTTCTGCACTGACTGACCCTGTTGTTGCTCCGTTATCTGCCTGCTATCATGTCAGATCTGAGATGGAGCCAATTCATTTCTGACTCATTCAGCCCATGTCTCAGAGGACATTCCCCACAAGGGGTTAAATAGTGGAGGAGGTGGTTCCTGCCACAAGCCATTCAGTCTGTGTACACCGCTCGCTACACTGACTACACTGCACACTGTTTAGGGAGTGGCCCAATGCCCAACACACACACACACACACACACACACACACACACACACACACACACACACACACACACACACACACACACACACACACACACACACACACACACACACACACACACACACACACACACACACACACACACACACACACACACACACACACATTTTAGGGAGAGTTTGCATCACATTCTGCTTTCGATCCTTCTGACCACTGTTGCTCCTCTATCTGCCTACCAACAGGCCTCAGCTGAGAGTTGAGATGGACCTATCATCATCTAATCTAATGAGGGTTTATATCTAATCACATTCATAGGCAGCTGGCCTGGGAAACATCTGAAACCAGCAACAGTTTCCTCCCTGAGCCATGAAGTCTCTCCTGGGTTATTGGATCTGTGTCAGGGCTCATAGTAACACAGCCATTAGGGATGCATCTGCCTGGTGTTTCCTCTCTAACACCATGTTCATTAAACTCTAATGGGTCGTGGAGGACACGAGTCCTCTCTCTCCTTTTCTCTGAGCACTCTCCCTCTCTCTCTCTCTGTCTCTCCCTCTCTCTCTCTCTCTCTCTCTCTGTCTCTCTCTCTCTCTCTGTCTCTCTCTCTCTCTCTCTCTCTCTGTCTCTCTGTCTGTCTCTCTCTCTCTCTCTGTCTCTCTCTCCTTTTCACTGCTCTCTCTCTCTCTGTATATGAGACAAGGACTAGGTCTCTGTATATGGGGACAGCCAGAGACAATGGCTGGATCTCTGTATATGGGGACAGCCAGAGACAATGGCTGGGTCTCTGTATTTGGGGACAGACAGAGACAATGTCTAGGTCTCTGTATATGGGGACAGACAAAGACAATGTCTAGGTCTCTGTATATGGGGAAAGACAGAGACAATGTCTGGGTCTCTGTATATGGGGACAGACAGAGACAATGTCTAGGTCTCTGTATATGGGGACAGACAGAGACAATGTCTAGGTCTCTGTATATGGGGACAGACAGAGACAATGGCTGGGTCTCTGTATATGGGGACAGACAGAGACAATGGCTGGGTCTCTGTATATGGGGACAGACAGAGACAATGTCTAGGTCTCTGTATATGGGGACAGACAGAGACAATGTCTAGGTCTCTGTATATGGGGACAGCCAGAGACAATGGCTGGATCTCTGTATATGGGGACAGACAGAGACAAGGACTAGGTCTCTGTATTTGGGGACAGACAGAGACAATGTCTAGGTCTCTGTATATGGGGACAGACAAAGACAATGTCTAGGTCTCTGTATATGGGGAAAGACAGAGACAATGTCTGGGTCTCTGTATATGGGGACAGACAGAGACAATGTCTAGGTCTCTGTATATGGGGACAGACAGAGACAATGTCTAGGTCTCTGTATATGGGGACAGACAGAGACAATGGCTGGGTCTCTGTATATGGGGACAGACAGAGACAATGTCTAGGTCTCTGTATATGGGGACAGACAGAGACAATGTCTAGGTCTCTGTATATGGGGACAGACAGAGACAATGTCTAGGTCTCTGTATATGGGGACAGACAGAGACAAGGACTAGGTCTCTGTATATGGGGACAGACAGAGACAATGTCTAGGTCTCTGTATATGGGGACAGACAGAGACAATGTCTAGGTCTCTGTATATGGGGACAGACAGAGACAATGTCTGGGTCTCTGTATATGGGGACAGACAGAGACAATGTCTAGGTCTCTGTATATGGGGACAGACAGAGACAAGGACTAGGTCTCTGTATATGGGGACAGACAGAGACAATGTCTAGGTCTCTGTATATGGGGACAGACAGAGACAATGTCTAGGTCTCTGTATATGGGGACAGACAGAGACAATGTCTAGGTCTCTGTATATGGGGACAGACAGAGACAATGTCTAGGTCTCTGTATATGGGGACAGACAGAGACAAGGACTAGGTCTCTGTATATGGGGACAGACAGAGACAATGTCTAGGTCTCTGTATATGGGGACAGACAGAGACAATGTCTAGGTCTCTGTATATGGGGACAGACAGAGACAATGTCTAGGTCTCTGTATATGGGGACAGACAGAGACAATGTCTAGGTCTCTGTATATGGGGACAGACAGAGACAATGTCTAGGTCTCTGTATATGGGGACAGACAGAGACAATGTCTAGGTCTCTGTATATGGGGACAGACAGAGACAATGTCTGGGTCTCTGTATATGGGGACAGACAGAGACAATGTCTAGGTCTCTGTATATGGGGACAGACAGAGACAAGGACTAGGTCTCTGTATATGGGGACAGACAGAGACAATGTCTAGGTCTCTGTATATGGGGACAGACAGAGACAATGTCTAGGTCTCTGTATATAGGGAACGGACAGAGACAAGGACTAGGTCTCTGTATATGGGGACAGACAGGGACAATGGCTGGGTCTCTGCATATGGGGACAGACAGGGACAATGGCTGGGTCTCTGCATATGGGGGTTGCTTTGTCAAACAAAGATTTACAAGTTATACACAGCAAGGTTTTAACATGTATAATGGTTGTTATTTCCTGTGGTACAGCTTGTGAGCCTTGATAATGTAGTTCATTGGCAGTAGGTACAGCTTGTGAGCCTTGATAATGTAGTTCATTGGCAGTAGGTACAGCTTGTGAGCCTTGATAATGTAGTTCATTGGCAGTAGGTACAGCTTGTGAGCCTTGATAATGTAGTTCATTGGCAGTAGGTACAGCTTGTGAGCCTTGATAATGTAGTTCATTGGCAGTAGGTACAGCTTGTGAGCCTTGATAATGTAGTTCATCAGCAGTAGGTACAGCTTGTGAGCCTTGATAATGTAGTTCATCGGCAGTAGGTACAGCTTGTGAGCCTTGATAATATAGTTCATTGGCAGTAGGTACAGCTTGTGAACCTTGATAATGTAGTTCATTGGCAGTAGGTACAGCTTGTGAGCCTTGATAATGTAGTTCATTGGCAGTAGGTGCAGCTTGTTAGCCTTGATAATGTAGTTCATTAGCAGTAGGTACAGCTTGTTAGCCTTGATAATGTAGTTCATTAGCAGTAGGTACAGCGTGTGAGCCTTGATAATGTAGTTAATCGGCAGTAGGTACAGCGTGTGAGCCTTGATAATATAGTTCATCAGCAGTAGGTACAGCTTGTGAGCCTTGATAATGTAGTTCATTGGCAGTAGGTACAGCTTGTGAGCCTTGATAATGTAGTTCATCGGCAGTAGGTACAGCGTGTGAGCGTTTTTAATGTCGTTTATTGGCAGTAGGTGTAATTAGTTAATTGGACTCAGATGATAATTGTTACTGGCTGATTACACTGATGAACGAGCCAGCAGAGAGAGGACTTTGAGAGATTGGCTGAATTCCAAACCGACGACTATCGCCTACTCCCTAGCCACTCCTGTAGATCTGAAATAATTGGAAAGGTGTAAGCAAAATGGTGAAAACTCCACCCAGCCTATCATAAGGCAAGGTGAAGCAATTAACATATTATTGCCTTCACCTATTTGATCATTTAAAATATCCAAGCAGGGCCTAGGTCACGTGTCAAACTCATTCCACGAAGGGCTGAGTGTCTGTGGTTTTTCACTCCTCCCTTGTACTTGATTGATGAATTAAGGACACTAATTAGTAAGGAACTATCCTCACCTGGTTGTCTAGGTCTTAATTGAAAGGAAAAAACTAAAATCAGCAGACAGGAGGACCTCCATGCTATGAGTTGAACACCCCTGGCCTAGGTGATAGAGGTTGATTTGGAATTCGTCCCATTGCCAAATCAAGCCCTTAATACCAGGACTTTCCAATCAATCTAATGAAGGAAAATATACCATTGTTCTTCAGAAAGGCAGGTGATGAGGACCATACAGAAAGCATATTCAGGGCATCATGCAAACTCTTTACCCAGGATATAGCTGTTGTAGTTTTGGTGATCAGTCTGCCACTGTTGTGCTCTGAGTAAATTGTGCTTCTCAAGTGAGAGTCAGAACTAGTTTAACTATTTAACTACAAACAGAGGAGGATGTTTGCTCTGGGGTTTCACTATCTAGAAGACTGAGGGTCAGGTTAGAGGAGGGTGTTTTCTGTGGGGTCTTTATGTAGTCTTTATGTATGTAGAGTGTTGGTGACTGGACTGAGTAGTCAGTAACCACACCCACAGCTTTTAAATACGAGCTAGAGAGAGGGGACTGGTAGGAGCCTGGACGGGACTGACTAGTCAGGAACCACACCCACAGCTTTTAAATACGGGCTTGTAAAAGAACCCTCTCACACACACACCTGCAACACCAGGGTGGGTCTGGAACAGAGGAATAGAGATTAACTTAACATTGGTCTGTCATATCCCATCTTTCCTGTCTGTTGGAAGGTTAGAAGATGGCTGTGAATAAGTGTATCAAGTACTTGCTCTTCCTCTTCAATCTACTGTTCTGGGTGAGTCCTATTAACCTACATTCTCTACTTTAGCTATAGTGTCCTCCATTGGTTTGACGAAGGTTTTTAATCATAAATGTGTGTGTAGTCAGTGATGTTTTTGTTTGTTTAGTGATCAACTAGTAGCCTAGTACACATGGTAATCCATTTTAAACTCCGTTTACATGTCTGCTATGGAAATGAGATGACGATCAAATTTCTATGGAAACAATGTGTGAACATCACATGACTAACATTCATGAAGCCTTAGACAAACACTGACCACTCCCTCCTTCGTATGGTTTCTGTTCTATAGAGCCACACTGGCTTTTTCCATCTTTTCTAAAGACATTATCAAATCAATGATAATTCCATTTTGCCACTTTCTCAGCCCGACCAGAGGGAGGTCATAGCAGGATAATGTATAGATGCACTTCTCAGATCTAAACCCTTCAAATAATTATAACAATCACTTTTTTGGTCTCTGTCCAGAGTTTTTACAAGTAGTTGTTTTAGAAGATGTGCTTTAATCTGTGTGTAGAAAGAAACCTTACAGCCAAGTCCCTTTTCTCTGTATGTTTTCTCAACTTCTTCTTAAACTAGTCTCCCAACCATAGCCTGGACAGGCAACGTAGGACATACAATATTCTACTACTGTTGATGTGGAAAATATCACTAAGTGTAGTGCTTCCTGTTTATCTGT
The DNA here is from genome assembly GCF_021184085.1 of Oncorhynchus gorbuscha. NCBI lineage: Eukaryota > Metazoa > Chordata > Actinopteri > Salmoniformes > Salmonidae > Oncorhynchus > Oncorhynchus gorbuscha. The sequence goes on from NW_025746100.1 coordinate 57,625, forward strand.
CCTTAGCCTGTTGCCAGGACTTGTCCTGAGTTTTTGCCTATGTTTACCAAACCTTAAACAAACCAGATACCAGCCCCCCCCCCCCAGGTATTTAGTGGCGCTCTTAAAGATTGGGGTCGATATGGAGCCTAATCAATATGTCACAACACTCCATCTAGGTGATCCAATGGAAGGCCGGAGCTAATCGAATGAATAAATAAAATATACAATTATGTCACTTATAGAGCTGTTATTCTATTCTTTCTCTGGAATGTCCTGTACATATCTATGTTCAGAAGCCTAGGGGTTGTGTCTAGATGGGGTAGTGGAACGTGTATTAAACTAGGGGTTGTGTCTAGATGGGGTAGTGGAACGTGTATTAAACTAGGGGTTGTGTCTAGATGGGGTAGTGGAACGTGTATTAAACTAGGGGTTGTGTCTAGATGGGGTAGTGGAACGTGTATTAAACTAGGGGTTGTGTCTAGATGGGGTAGTGGAAAGTGTATTAAACTAGGGGTTGTGTCTAGATTGGGTAGTGTATTAAACTCATGTGTTAGTAGCCAAACACTTTTGTTATGGGGTGAAGAGGCGCTAACCTGTAGTGGGTACAGTACAGCACTGTAATGTAGCATGACCGGTTGGAGAGGTTCATCACTAATGTAGTATAACAGGTTGGAGAGTTGCAGCACTGTAGAGACTCGCAGGTTACAGCACTATGTACAGTTGAAGTCTGGAAGTTAACAGCACTTAGAGTGGAGTCATTAAAACTCTCTTTTCAACCACTCCACAAAGACATTCATTCACTATCGCAATTCCAGTGGGTCAGAAGTTTACATCCACTAAATTGACTGTGCCTTTAAACAGCTTGGAATTTTTTTTTAAAATTGTCCTGGCTTCAGAAGCTTCTGATAGGCTAATTGACATAATTTGAGTCCATTGGAGGTGTACCTGTGGATGTATTTCAAGGCCTACCTTCAGATTCAGTGCCTCTTTGCTTGACATCATGGGAAAATCAAAAGAAATCAGCCAAGACTTCAGAAAAAAATTGTAGACCTCCAAGTCTGGTTCATTCTTGGGAGCAATTTACAAACGCCTGAAGGTGTCTCTCTCCACAGTAAAACGAGTCCTATATCGACATAACCTGAAAGGCCGCTTAGCAGGGAATAAGCCACTGCTCCAAAACCACCATAAAGCCAAACTACGGATTGCAACTCCACATGGGGACACAGAATGTACTTTTTGGAGAAATGTCCTCTGGTCTGATGAAACAAAAATAGAACTGTTTGGCCAGAATGACCATCGTTATGTCTGGAGGAAAAAGGGGGAGGCTTGCAAGCCGACGAACACCATCCCAACCGTGAAGCATGGGGGTGTCAGCATCATGTTGTGGTGGTGCTTTGCTGCAGGAGGGACTGGTGTACTTTACAAAATAGGTGGCGTCATGAGGTAGGAATATTATGTGGATATACTGAAGCAACATCTCAAGACATCAGTCAGGAAATTAAAGCTTGGTCGCAAATGGGTCTTCCAAATGGGCAATGACCCCAAGCATACTTCCAGAGTTGTGGCAAAATGGCTTAAGGACAACAGTCAAGGTATTGGAGTGGCCATCACAACGCCCTGACTCAATCCTATAGATAATTTGTGGGCAGAACTGAAAAAGCATGTGTGAGCAAGGAGGCCTACAAACCTGACTGTTACACCAGCTCTGTCAGGAGGAATGGGCCAAAATTCACCCAACTTATTGTGGAAGGCTATCCGACACATTTAACACAAGTTAAACAATTTAATGGCAATCCACTCAATTAGTATTTGGTAGCATGTAAACTGACCAACTGGGAATGTGATGAAAGAAATAAAAGCTGAAATAAATCTTTCTCTCATATTATTCTGATATTTCACATTCTTAAAATAACGTGGTGATCCTCTAAACAATGAATTTTTACTAGGATTAAATGTAAGGAACTGTGAAACTGAGTTTAAATGTATTTGGCTAAGAACTTCCGACTTCAACTGTGTTTGCATTAGGCCTGAGGACATGTTTCAGTTCAGTCCCATATTAATCTGTGTTTGCGTTAGGCCTGAGGACATGTTTCAGTACAGTACCATATTAATCTGGGTTTGCATTAGGCCTGAGGACATGTTTCAGTACAGTCCCATATTAATCTGGGTTTGCATTAGGCCTGAGGACATGTTTCAGTACAGTCCCATATTAATCTGGGTTTGCATTAGGCCTGAGGACATGTTTCAGTACAGTCCCATATTAATCTGGGTTTGCATTAGGCCTGAGGACATGTTTCAGTACAGTCCCATATTAATCTGGGTTTGCATTAGGCCTGAGGACATGTTTCAGTCCAGTCCCATATTAATCTGTGTTGCATTAGGCCTGAGGACATGTTTCAGTACAGTCCCATATTAATCTGGGTTTGCATTAGGCCTGAGGACATGTTTCAGTACAGTCCCATATTAATCTGGGTTTGCATTAGGCCTGAGGACATGTTTCAGTCCAGTCCCATATTAATCTGTGTTGCATTAGGCCTGAGGACATGTTTCAGTACAGTCCCATATTAATCTGGGTTTGCATTAGGCCTGAGGACATGTTTCAGTCCAGTCCCATATTAATCTGGGTTTGCATTAGGCCTGAGGACATGTTTCAGTTCAGTCTGTCGTGGAAATTTCCTCTATTTACCAAATCATGAGAGCAAACCACAACACAAGTCAGAGTTAGTTATCAAAGTCCATCTTTAATTATATGAGCTCTATCACAACCCTGTGACTCTCAGATCAATTCAGTGTCTATCAGTGAATTCTCTGAGGCCCTCTACATTGCAACTGAGATCCTTTTTAATAGCAAAGATCCATCCCCCCCCCCCTAGATGACATGACAAAACCACAGGTCTTAGGAACTTCCACAAAGAAAAGACTTTACTTCAGAGAGGAGTATCCCCTCGCCAGACAGAGTTGGCTATAAATTATCGTTCAGTTTGGTCTCCTAAACAAAGCTCTTATTTCGTCCTTGGTACAAAATGGTACCACGACATTACCCCCACCCTATGATATATCAAATTGTCATTTAGATACAACCTCACGGAGGGGAGAGTGACTGGCACACAGACACAGTGGAGCAAAAGATATGTTTACACATGATGACACCTTGACCTCTCCCCTCTCTGCGGCCCATGCAACTTAGTCCTGACATAGAACAGATAATTAATGGCCACCGCTATAGTACAACAAAATACATTCTTATGAGAAATACCTCATAAGCATATCATGAAAATAAAACATCTTATCTATGTTACCAACCAATTCTGATTATTCCCCAACAAGTCCCACATGAATCTTTGTTTACCCCTGGTCTCATTAACATATGAAGCTGCTGGTAGGGGAGGACTGGTCTACGACTATAACCTCTGGTCCTTAGTTGTTGGATAGACAATCACTTAGGGCAGTACTGGCACATTGTAGAACAGTGACTAACTGCTTCTCACTCTGGGGTGACTGGGAAGGAGAACTCATTCTTTCGGGTGACTGGGAAGAACTAATTCTACCTCCATTGATTATGGAGGATGTTGTCTTTGCGACGATAGCACAACAAACCTTCTCAGTTCCCACAGTTAAAGCAGGGTCGTATTCATTAGTGCACTCCATAGCTAAAAAATAAATACAAATGAATGTTTCTCAATGGACAAGCCTCTACCCCTCCCTGATTTGGTCAGTTTTCTTCCATTTGGTGTGTAATGAATACAATCCAGATATCTGGCTAAATGTCACCAGGCACAGTGTTTAGTGTGTGGTTTGAACTCCTTCAGCTTCTATATGACTGTTGTAGGAGATGGTGGCAGAATGTTATTGCAGAAGTGTCTTCTAAAATGGAACACTTGTGCCGTTCTAGAATGGAAAGCCGTGTGCTCAGTGTTCCATGGTTGAGCATACCACTCGTCATGTACAGTGGGGCAAAAAGTATTTAGTCGGCCACCAATTCTGCAAGTTCTCCCATTTTAAAAACGAGAGAGGCCTGTAATTTTCATCATAGGTACACTTCAAATATGTCAGACAAAATGAGAAGAAAAGAAATCCAGAATATCACATTGTAGGATTTTTTAAATGAATTTATTTGCAAATTATGGTGGAAAATAAGCAATATTTCTGGCTCTCACAGATTTCTGGCTCTCACAGATTTCTGGCTCTCACAGATTTCTGGCTCTCACAGATCTGTAACTTCTTCTTTCAGAGGCTCCTCTGCCCTCCACTTGTTACCTGTATTAATAGCACCTGTTTGAACTTGTTATCAGTATAAAAGACACCTGTCCATAACCTCAAACAGTCACACTCCAAACTCTACTATGGCCAAGACCAAAGAGCTGTCAAAGGACACCAGAAACAAAATTTGTAGACCTGTACCAGGCTGGGAAGACTGAATCTGCAATAGGTAAGCAGCTTGGTTTGAAGAAATCAACTGTGGGAGCAATTATTAGGAAATGGAAGACATACAAGACCACTAATCTCCCTCGATCTGGGGCTCCACGCAATATTTTTTTCCCTCATTTTGTCTGTCATAGTTGAAGTGTACCTATGATGACAATTACAGGCCTCTCTCGTCTTTTTTAAGTGGGAGAACTTGCACAATTGTTGGCTGACTAAATACGTTTTGCCCCACTGTATCTAGACATAACTGTACTCCATGGTTTAGACTTGTGATATTTTCAGGCAGACAATGTTGCCTCACTGCAATAACTGAACGCTTGGCTCGCCAGGTACGTTTTGTGTTGAGTTGGTTTACAAACAAAGGATATTCAGTCTGAGGTATAAGGTGTCACCTGACCTTTGTGGACAGGTACAATTACTATTAGGTGTCCCAAATTGAATCCTAGTACTCTCTATAGTGCACTACTGTTGACCAGAGGGGTATACTACAAAACAGGATCAATGAGTTAGCCTGCTAACTTTGAGAAACAACAGATTTGTTTTCTGGTTTACTTAACGTTAAAGCTAAACCTAGATGTGTGGATGAGGCCCTTAGACCATCTCTAATCAGATTCCATTTGGGATGATATTCAGGCCAGTTAGCTGGTTTAACTCCTTGATCTTAATTGGAAGCATACTCCTCTGGGCCAATGGGTAATCAGATACCATTTGGGATGTCGGGGCCAGTGAATGACCAGACAATAGCAAGGATCTGCTCACAACCTGTTCTTTGTCAAAGACTCGTTGCTTTCTGCCTGTCCAGTCTTGGCAAGGGGACCGGGTCTTTATCTCAAGAAAAAAACAAAAGCTTTGCGAGGTTGTTTTTTTTGTCTTGAGTTGCTTAGCAACAATCTGATAGGAAAAGCATAAGGGTGAACTGATACCTGCCCTGCCTTCTGTTATTTGTAATGTGGTATATTTACACGTCCCAGAAATCTCCTTTATCAGAGGGATGTAACTGTTCATTGCATTTCCACAATTTGTCTTACCACTCCATGTATTTGACCAGGTGACTGTACCTACTGTAGGTTATAGTGTAATATATTAACCAGAGATGAACTACAGAGATGACTGGACCTACTGTAGGTTATAGTGTAATATATTAACCAGAGATGACTGGACCTACTGTAATATATTAACCAGGATTATACTGTAGGTTATAGTGTCATTTATTAACCAGAGATGACTGGACCTACTGTAGGTTATAGTGTAATATATTGACAGTGTGTAGAAGCTCATTTTAAAGTGTCCCTGGCTTAAGAAAAGTTGCCATTGTTTGATGAAATGACACTATACAGTAACTCTCTTGTCGAAGACTAGACCCCAGTGTTTACCTTGGAAACAGCCCTCATTGCATTTAGCTTAAGTGCTGAGGTTTTCTGGTTCCTGTGTTTTTGAGTCACTGGACGCACGGTTGTGGAATTACGAGATGCAAGTCAGGATGTCACCTCTCCTGCTTGGGCATGCCACTCCAGGCCACAAGGGGGGGCTGTGTGGATGTGGGGACTCATATTTAGAGTTAATCTCAATCAGAATATTTAAAAAAAGAAAAAAAATTAAACTTGAAGGGAATCAACTTTTTGAAAGCCAAAATAATTACCAGATTCATAGTCCAGTCATCATAGAACGTCTTCAACATAAATGTGGGTATATGGTATATAATCTCTCTAAATAATGAGCATTCATTCATGTAGCCTTGACATTTAACCCCATGTCTACATGTCCACAGGCCCATACTGTGAGTATGGAATGCTTTCAAACAAATCATTCATTGATGGCGACTGGAGTTGTGTTGACTGGCAAAAAAAAATTAGTTAAATCAAATATTCAATGTATGTAACCTGTCACTATCAGTTCTGACACCATGGGAGAATCTCTATTTCATTTCCTGGATTCCTCGCATCCTCTCCCCTCTATTTAAGAGGAGAGGATCTGAGGAATCAAGTTAATGCAATTGAGATTCTCCCATGTGGTCTAGAGTCCACTGTTAACCCAGGAACGATATCCTCATGTGGGGACTGGATGATGCTGCATCTCCTCCATTGTGATGGTGGTTCAACTGTAGTTCCTCAGAGTTGCCACTAGATGTAGCTAGTTCGTGGTGATTCTTTTAAATGAATCCACATTGAAGTTGAGTTGAAAACAAGACCTGTTCCTTCAATCCCAGTGACATTGAAACGCACAACTTTCTAAAGTTGATTCTAGATAAAAAATGTCATCTCATTTTGTTTTCCAGATCAGTGGCTGCATTATTCTTGGTGTCTCCATCTACCTCAAAGTGAGCAAGAATGGAAACGTGGTAAGAAAATACCCAGTGTGACACTAAATTAATGCCAACACCATCAAAAGCCCTCTTTACACAGTACAAATAACAGCTTGAAACAAATGCATCCAGTAATATAAACCTATTCAGCACATCTCCATGTAAAATGACTGTCTGTCCTCCTCTCTCAGATAATGGATGAGGCAGTGCCGTTTGTAGACCTGCTGATAGCTGTTGGCGTCATCATCATGGTACTGGGCTTCCTGGGCTGCTGTGGAGCCATTAAGGAAAACCGATGCATGCTCATTCTGGTGAGGGGAAACGCACACTCCCTTACAATAGCCAACCCTCACATTTACATCTAAAATGTTACATTGTACACTGCACAGGATAATGCTGTCCCAATAGCCAACCGCTGAAGCGGTTCTAGGTTCTAACCAAACCAGTCTCTTCATATGCAGAGCATTCAGAAAGTATTCAGACCTCTTGACTTTTTCCACATTTCATGTTACAGCCGTATTCAAAAATATATGAACCTTTCCCCCCCTCATCCATCTAGACACAATACCCCATAATGACATCACAATACCCCATAATGACATCACAATACCCCATAATGATACCCCAGAATGACATCACAATACCCCAGAATGACATCACAATACCCCAGAATGATACCCCAGAATGACATCACAATACCCCAGAATGACATCACACTACCCCAGAATGACAAAGCAAAAACAGGTTGTAATAATGTAATAAAATCAATCCCTGTTACATAAGTCTTCAGGACCTTTTCTCAGGACTTTGTTGAAGCACTTTTGGCAGCGATTACAAATTTGAGTCTTGTTGGGAATGATGCAACAAGCTTGACACACCTTTATTTGGGGAGTTGTTCCCATTCTTCTCTGCAGATCCCTGCAAGATCTGTTAGGTTGAATCGGGAGCGTTGCTGCACAGCTTTTTTCAGGTCTCTCCAGAGATGTTTGATCGGGTTCAAGTCTGGGCTCTGGCTCGGCCACTCAAAGACATTGGGACTTGTCCGGAAGCTACTTCTGTGTTGACTGTGTGCTTAGGGTCGTTGTCCTGTTGGAAGGTGAACCTTCACCCCAGTCTGAGATCCCGAGGGCTCTGGAACAGGTTTTCATCAAGTATCTCTCTGTACTTTGCTCCGTTCATCTTTCCCTCATTACGGACTAGTCTCCTTGTCCCTGCCACTGAAACACGTCCCCCATAGCATGATGCTGCCACCACCACGCTTCACCGTAGGGATGGTGCCAGATTTCCTCAAGACATGACGCTTGGCATTCAGGCCAAAGAGTTAAATCTTGGTTTCATCACACAATCATTTTTCTCATGGTCGGAGTTCTTTAGGTTCCTTCCAGCAAACTCCAAGCCTTTTTACTGAGGAGTGGCTTCTGTCTGGCCACTCTACCATAAAGGCCTGATTGGTGGAGTACTGCGAAGATTGTTGTCATTCTGGAAGGTTCTCCCATCGCCAGAAGAATTCTAGAGCTCGGTCAGTGACCATTCGGTTCTTGGTCACGTCACTGACCAAGCCCCTTCCCCCTATTGCTCAGTTTGGCCGTGAGGCCAGCTCTAGGTTGAGTCTTGGTGGTTCCAAACGTCTTCCATTTAAGAATGATGGACGCCACTGTTCAATGCCACAGAATATTTTTGGCTTATCCTTCCCTGTATCTGTGCCTTGACACAATCCCGTATCGGTGCTCTACGGACAACTCCTTGAACCTCACGGATTGGTTTTTGCTCTGTCATGCACGGTCAACCCTGGGACTTTGTAAAGACAGATGTGTTCCTTTCCTAATCATCTCCAATTAAGTTGACCACAGGTGGACTCCATTCAAGTTGTAGAAACATATCAAGGATGATCAATGTAAGTAAGATACACCTGAGATCAATTTCGAGTCTCATAACAAAGGGTCTGAATACTTATGTAAATAAGATTTCAGTTTTTTAAATTTGCAAAAAATGCTAAACCTGTTTTGGCTTTGTCATTATGGCGTGTTTGTATGTAGATGGAACAATGTGGAAAAAGTACCGTCACACAATCATTTATTTAACCTTTTCATACATGTCAGAGATGTCACTCTTACAAAAGAGATGCCAAGAGTGAGCTGGTTTCCCAGGTCACCCTTTGGAAAAGACTTCTATGGACAGTTTACAACTTTAGAGATCGGAATGATCCAGAGTCTGTTTCTGTTATCCAGGATCAGATCAGACGATTACAGACTCTGGAACATTCCGATCTTTAAAGTTGTGAAAAACAGATTGTTTTTGTTATCCAGGATCAGATGATTACAATCTGTTTTTCACAACTTTAAAGATCGGAATGTTCCAGAGTCTGTAATCGTCTGATCTGATCCTGGATAACAGAAACAATCTGGCTGTTTTTCAGCCATTTTTTTTCTCCCCTCCAGAAAATAATTGGATCAATCTGATCCAGATGGCAACATGTCAAGATCACAGAATCCAGATTTTTCAGTGCTTTGAATTGGCCCACACCACGCCATCTAATTGACATTGGGGTTACTACGTCACTATTACAGGGACACAGAGATGCGTGAACTAGATTTAATGGAAATAAGTCAAATTTAAAATGGAGCAAATCCCTTTATATTGTGCCTTCAGAAAGTATTTAAGGGGGGTTGGGTGGCTACTTTTATAAATGAGATTTCAATAAATGTGCAAATGTCTAAAACATGTCTTTGTTGCCATTGTGCAGTATTGTGCATAAATGGGTGAGGGGGGGGGGGATATGTTTAATCCATTTTGAGTTCAGGCTGTAACACAAATCGGGTAAAAAAAATTTTTCCTGTATCAAAATAGCCTCATCACTAAATTTGAATCCTGATTTTATTATTATTTTTTTTATTTATTTTTTTTTTTTTTTTAAAGGTGGTATTGGATGACCAAATCCTTGTCTGAAGGATCAGAGTATCATTACAGTTTTGGAAAACCCCTAAATTAGATGAAAATGTTCTGTTAAATCCAGGTATCTGTCCCGTTGCCTTAATGGGACAAATATCATGTGGGTGCTGTTATTGGTTTGTTTCAGTTCTTCATCGGGCTGCTCCTCATCTTCATCCTCCTGTTGATCGCCGGAATCCTGGGAGCTGTCGGAGAGAAGAAGGTAAGGAGGGAACCCTCACTGGTTGAATCAGCGGTTCCACATTTCAATGAAATGACGTTGAACTAACGTGGAATAGAAGTTGAACTGAATTCTGTGCTCAGAGGGATGTCTCACACACCCACTGTTAGTGAGGGGAAGGTAAGGAGGACATCTCCCGTGATGACCCCCTTGCTGCGATCAGATTTTTATATTTTATTCATTTAGGAGAAGCTCTTATACAGAGCGACTTACAGGTGCAACTAGGTTGCCTTGGGCAAAGGAACAGCGACAGTTTGTCCCTTATTCGGCTCGGATTCTAACCTTCGACCTCTCGGTTCCTGGCCCGAAACTCTTAACCTGTTGGGACCTTGACACTTCTTGAATGTGGTAATAAAACATGCTTTCCACACCTGTTTCGTGTCTTTGTGTGACTCTCCTACTGTTCCACACCGGTTTTGTGTCTTTGTGTGACTCCACTACTGGTCCATGACTGTAAATGACCTCTTCCAGTCTCAGGTGTGGGTGAAGGAGAGTCTGGCGAAGCTGCTACCACTGAGTGACCAGAAGCCTGAAGTTCAAACAGACTTACAGAAACTGGAAGTGGAGGTACCATAGAGAATGATAGATTCTCTTTTTACATGTCTAATTATAGTGTCTGAACACACGGGCAACGCCGTTGAGGTACTCGCTGTTTTGAAGTAGTACACTTCATCACAAGTTAAATGAGTTCTTTGATCTCTCCTGATGACCAAGTTGGACATGACTCCAACAGGGTCATCAGGTGGGATCAGCCAATGAAGTTCAACCCCCCTACAATTCAAACTCCTCAATGGCATTACCCATGATAACAAATTCTTATTTACAGTGACGGCCTAGGAGCAGAGGGTTAACTGCCTTGTTCAGGAGCATAGTTAAATTGGTCTTACCTTGTCAGCTCGGGGATTCAATCTAGCAACCTTTCAGTTGCTGGCCCAATGCTCTATCCACCAGGCTACCTGCCGCCCCCCAAAAAGTGGTGGTTTCACAGGTCCCAAAATGAATCACCTGGACATAGGATGTGCCACAAATTGTATCAATTCCCTGTAGTGAACTACTTTTGAGCAGGACCCATAGGGTCCTACTTTGTTTCCAAAGGGAATGGGGTGCAATTTGGGACGCAGTAATCGATGGTCCTGTCATGAATGTATGAATAATTCTTGGTTTAACTTAATTAGTTGGGTCCAGATTAATTGTTCTAATCGGCGATGAATGTTATTGGATTATTTTTGTCGACTAACTGAATAACTTTTTTAAAATGTTAGATGGGTTGCTACCTGAACAGATTGTAGTGAAATATTTTTCAACGGGAAAATGACAGTGTGCCTTTACTGAACACAACCCCTGTGTCGGTGAGACGGAGGTGTAACTCCTTTGTTTTCCAGGCAAAGTGCTGTGGACTGATCAACGGACCCTCTGACTGGGGCTCCACTGTCCCCAGCTCTTGTGACTGTGTTGACCCTGCTCAGGCGTGCCAAAGTGCAAATGGACGCCAAGTGTACTCAACGGTAAGCAGACAATCTCATATTATTAATGAAATACTATTTAGAAAACTCAAGGAAGGTGGCTTTACTTGGTATAAAGGAACCATCAATAAACACACATTACATTACTGCTGCACTACGTTACCATTACCATTACACTGCCATACATTACCACTACACTACCATACATTACCATTACACGCCCACTACTCTACATTCCACTACACTACCACTACTCTACATTCCACTACACTACCATACATTACCATTACACTACACTACCACTACTCTACATTCCACTACTCTACAAACCACTACACTACTATACATTACCATTCCACTACTCTACATTCCATTCCACTACTCTACATTCCATTCCACTACACTACCATACATTACCATTCCACTACACTACCATACATTACCATTCCACTACTCTACATTCCACTACTCTACATTACCATTCCACTACACTACCATACATTACCATTCCACTACACTACCATACATTACCATTCCACTACACTACCATACATTACCATTCCAATACACTACCATACATTACCATTCCAATACACTACCATACATTACCATTCCAATACACTACCATACATTACCATTCCACTACACTACCATACATTACCATTCCACTACACTACATACATTACCATTCCACTACACTACCATACATTACCATTCCACTACACTACCATACATTACCATTCCACTACACTACCCTACATTACCATTCCACTACACTACTCTACATTACCATTCCACTACACTACTCTACATTACCATTCCACTACACTACTCTACATTACCATTCCACTACACTACTCTACATTACCATTCCACTACACTACTCTACATTACCATTCCACTACACTACTCTACATTACCATTCCACTACACTACTCTACATTACCATTCCACTACACTACTCTACATTACCATTCCACTACACTACTCTACATTACCATTCCACTACACTACCATACATTACCATTCCACTACACTACCATACATTACCATTCCACTACACTACCATACATTACCATTCCACTACACTACCATACATTACCATTCCACTACACTACCATACATTACCATTCCACTACACTACCATACATTACCATTCCACTACACTACCATACATTACCATTCCACTACCACTACCATACATTACCATTCCACTACCACTACTCTACATTACCATTCCACTACTCTACATTACCATTACACTACACTACCACTACCACTACCATTCCACTACACTACACTACCATACATTACCATTACACTACACTACCACTACCATACATTCCACTACACTACACTACCATACATTACCATTACACTACACTACCATACATTACCATTACACTACACTACCATACATTAACATTACCACTACTCTACACTACCATACATTACCATTACACTACACTACACTACCATACATTACCATTACACTACTCTACACTACCATACATTAACATTACACTACTCTACACTACCATACATTACCATTACACTACACTACACTACCATACATTAACATTACCACTACACTACACTACCATACATAACCATTACACTACACTACCACTACTCTACATTCCACTACACTCCTATAAACAGAACCTGTCCAGGGAACTGATCTACAGCCACATGAAACCATAGAGGGTTCCAGGATGATACAACCACAAAGCAGTGTCTTCGTACAGTAGCCTTGACCTGGTGTTGACTGTGTCTTCGTACAGTAGCCTTGACCTGGTGTTGACTGTGTCTTCGTACAGTTGCCTTGACCTGGTGTTGACTGTGTCTTCGTACAGTAGCCTTGACCTGGTGTTGACTGTGTCTTCGTACAGTTGCCTTGACCTGGTGTTGACTGTGTCTTCGTACAGTAGCCTTGACCTGGTGTTGACTGTGTCTTCGTACAGTAGCCTTGACCTGGTGTTGACTGTGTCTTCGTACAGTAGCCTTGACCTGGTGTTGACTGTGTCTTCGTACAGTAGCCTTGACCTGGTGTTGACTGTGTCTTCGTACAGTAGCCTTGACCTGGTGTTGACTGTGTCTTCGTACAGTAGCCTTGACCTGGTGTTGACTGTGTCTTCGTACAGTTGCCTTGACCTGGTGTTCACTGTCTTCGTACAGTTGCCTTGACCTGGTGTTCACTGTCTTCGTACAGTTGCCTTGACCTGGTGTTGACTGTCTTCGTACAGTTGCCTTGACCTGGTGTTGACTGTCTTCGTACGGTTACCTTGACCTGGTGTTCACTGTCTTCGTACGGTTGCCTTGACCTGGTGTACACTGTCTTCGTACGGTTGCCTTGACCTGGTGTTCACTGTCTTCGTACGGTTGCCTTGACCTGGTGTTCACTGTCTTCGTACGGTTGCCTTGACCTGGTGTTCACTGTCTTCGTACGGTTACCTTGACCTGGTGTTGACTGTGTCTTCGTACGGTTACCTTGACCTGGTGTTCACTAGTGTTGACTGTGTCTTTGTACAGTTGCCTTGACCTGGTGTTTACTAGCGTCTTCGTACAGTTACCTTGACCTGGTGTTCACTAGTGTTGACTGTGTCTTTGTACAGTAGCCTTGACCTGGTGTTGACTGTGTCTTCGTACAGTTACCTTGACCTGGTGTTTACTAGTGTCTTCGTACAGTTACCTTGACCTGGTGTTTACTAGTGTCTTCGTACAGTTACCTTGACCTGGTGTTTACTAGTGTCTTCTGGTGTTGACTGTGTACAGTTGCCTTGACCTGGTGTTGACTGTGTCTTCGTACAGTTGCCTTGACCTGGTGTTGACTGTGTCTTCGTACAGTTGCCTTGACCTGGTGTTGACTGTGTCTTCGTACAGTTGCCTTGACCTGGTGTTGACTGTGTCTTCGTACAGTTGCCTTGACCTGGTGTTGACTGTGTCTTCGTACAGTTGCCTTGACCTGGTGTTGACTGTGTCTTCGTACAGTTGCCTTGACCTGGTGTTGACTGTGTCTTCGTACAGTTGCCTTGACCTGGTGTTGACTGTGTCTTTGTACAGTTGCCTTGACCTGGTGTTGACTGTGTTCGTACAGTTGCCTTGACCTGGTGTTGACTGTGTCTTCGTACAGTTGCCTTGACCTGGTGTTGACTGTGTCTTCGTACAGTTGCCTCGACCTGGTGTTGACTGTCTTCGTACAGTTGCCTCGACCTGGTGTTGACTGTGTCTTCGTACAGTTGCCTCGACCTGGTGTTGACTGTGTCTTCGTACAGTTGCCTCGACCTGGTGTTGACTGTGTCTTCGTACAGTTGCCTTGACCTGGTGTTGACTGTCTTCGTACAGTTGCCTTGACCTGGTGTTGACTGTGTCTTCGTACAGTTGCCTCGACCTGGTGTTGACTGTGTCTTCGTACAGTTGCCTCGACCTGGTGTTGACTGTGTCTTCGTACAGTTGCCTCGACCTGGTGTTGACTGTGTCTTCGTACAGTTGCCTCGACCTGGTGTTGACTGTGTCTTCGTACAGTAGCCTTGACCTGGTGTTCACTAGTGTTGACTGTTTGCTTTGTCCTCTGCAGCCTTGTGTCAAGTTTGTGACTTCCTTCATGGAGAAGAACGCAGTCATCGCGCTGGGGATTGCATTTGGTATCGCAGTCTTGATGGTAAGAATCCAAAAGTCCAATCTCTATAACAAAGCCTCTATTAATACACTATATTATGCATAACAAAGCCTCTATTAATACATTATATTATGCATAACAAAGCCTCTATTAATACACTATTATGCATAACAAAGCCTCTATTAATACACTATGCATAACAAAGCCTCTATTAATACACTATGTATAACAAAGCCTCTATTAATACACTATTATGCATAACAAAGCCTCTATTAATACACTATTATGCATAACAAAGCCTCTATTAATACACTATGCATAACAAAGCCTCTATTAATACACTATGCATAACAAAGCCTCTATTAATACACTATGCATAACAAAGCCTCTATTAATACACTATTATACATAACCACGCATCTATTAATACACTATGCATCTATTATTACTACACTATGCATAACCACGCCTCTATTACTACACTATGCATAACCACGCCTCTATTAATACACTATATTATGCATAACCACGCCTCTATTAATACACTATATTATGCATAACAAAGCCTCTATTAATACACTATATTATGCATAACAAAGCCTCTATTAATACACTATTATGCATAACCACGCCTCTATTAATACACTATGCATAACAAAGCCTCTATTAATACACTATGCATAACAAAGCCTCTATTAATACACTATGCATAACAAAGCCTCTATTAATACACTATTATGCATAACAAAGCCTCTATTAATACACTATTATGCATAACAAAGCCTCTATTAATACACTATGCATAACAAAGCCTCTATTAATACACTATGCATAACAAAGCCTCTATTAATACACTATGCATAACAAAGCCTCTATTAATACACTATTATACATAACCACACCTCTATTAATACACTATGCATAACCACGCCTCTATTACTACACTATATTATGCATAACAAAGCCTCTTCATACACTGTATTATGTACTGTACCAGTCATATAAATGGAATACATTTGTATAGTTCTAGTCACTGTTCAGTACTGGTCTGTTTCATCTTCACTAACTCTTACTTTATGTCTGTTCTCATTGGTATTAAGATGGATATGTGCAATTCACTCAGTACTTAGTGAATGTATCCTGGTCCCAGATCTGTTGGCACCTTGGCAACGCCGATGGCTGTTTGTCATTGCCAATTAACAACCTGTTGGCAAGACTGTACAAATGGATCTGGAACCAGGCTAGACGCCACAAACTGATGTGGGACCGGGCTATAGCCTGGTAGTGAATGGGTTGTGACGTACCGGTTTTGTGTTTCAGCTCTTTGGAATGGCCTTCGCCATGACCCTGTACTGCCAGATTGGGAAGAGGGACGCCAACACTGCCTAATGCAGCTACACGTGATGCACTTGATCTGGGGTTGTGGTCAAGGTGAATTAGAAGTCATCAATTCAGGAAGTCAACTGAAATTCCAATACAATAAATTATTATTATTTTTTTCAATGATTTCTCAAACTGAAAAGCAGACGTTATTTATTCCAAGTTTTTACATTCGCAATATTAAATACAATTCACTTCCTCAATTGACTGACTTCAATTCAAATTGACCCCAATCATGACTTGATCAAAAGCTGGCTTTGACATATCCCATACAACAATGCTGCTTGCAACATGTACTTGATACTGAACGTCGGGGTTCAGATCTCATCCAATCAGAAAGTACACTGAAACTCCAGTTCTCTTCAATCAGGAACATTTGGAATTAGGTTTGCTTTGTGAATTGACTGGACTGGAAATGGACTGGACCCCCCCCCCCCAACCTGCTGAACGTCACTATGGACCACAATGCATCATGTTTTTATCCATTATTTACATGCATCAAATGATGCTCTGATTTAGATTTCAGATCTTTGTTAAATTATGGCAGTTTCTTCACTTGTGAAGTTGATTGATCCATATGTCATTGAACATGAATTAGTGTGTTTTTTTTCTTTAAAGGAGCTCTGTTTCATTGTGTACTGCTCTACGTCTCTCTCTGAATGGGGGGCTTCGCTGTCCATACACTGAACTGTGTATTATTCATGCTGAAATGTTGAACTTTTCACCCCGTTTTATTGCTATCATCTCGTAGATATTAAAGTCTGACGGTAAATATTGATCACGCTGTATATACATTTACCTGTTATATAGTTGAGTTGTATAATGATTGCAGTACATGTCAGAATGTCTTCTGTTCAAGGCCTGTGACCAATGTCTTTATGGCTGTTCCCCTTTTTGAGGCACATCAGAAATAAAGAAGTAACTCACTTGGTTTCCTCATTTGCATATCCCCGCCTCCAGCCCGCCTCTTCAGAGAACAACTTTGACTCATTAAGAAATCCAGTCTTAAAACCTCACAAGGAGGGCTGATCTAGGTTCAGTTACGTAATAGATCAGATTACATGGACGGTGGGGGGAGATCTGATCCTAGGTCAGATTACATGGACGGTGGGGGGAGATCTGATCCTAGGTCAGATTACATGGACGGTGGGGGAGATCTGATCCTAGGTCAGATTACATGGACGGTGGGGGAGATCTGATCCTAGGTCAGATTACATGGACGGTGGGGGGAGATCTGATCCTCGGTCAGATTACATGGACGGTGGGGGAGATCTGATCCTCGGTCAGATTACATGGACGGTGGGGGAGAGCTGATCCTCGGTCAGATTACATGGACGGTGGGGGAGATCTGATCCTCGGTCAGATTACATGGACGGTGGGGAGATCTGATCCTCGGTCAGATTACATGGACGGTGGGGGAGATCTGATCCTCGGTCAGATTACATGGACGGTGGGGGAGATCTGATCCTAGGTCAGATTACATGGACGGTGGGGGGAGATCTGATCCTAGGTCAGATTACATGGACGGTGGGGGGAGATCTGATCCTAGGTCAGATTACATGGACGGTGGGGGGAGATCTGATCCTAGGTCAGATTACATGGACGGTGGGGGGAGATCTGATCCTAGGTCAGATTACATGGACGGTGGGGGGAGATCTGATCCTCGGTCAGATTACATGGACGGTGGGGGGAGATCTGAGGCTTTATGAATATGGGCCCTGCTCCCTTTTTTACATGGTGTTGATTCCTCAGTTCTCCCCATATAACCTGTATAGAATCCATCTGTATTTTGTATGTCTTCGTGGGGTCATTAACTATAACACAACCTGAATCAGGAACAGTCCTGGGTTGTATTCGTTAGGCACCAAACTGAAGACAGATAACAAACTGGGAGGGACTAACTGAACCTGTCCAATAAGAAACACTTTTTAAAATTTTATTTTTTATGATGTGCACCAATGAACACCAACCTGATGTCAAAGAGGAACTCTGTAAAATCACTGTCAAGACACTTGTCGGTTACAGGAAATGAATGAAAACCCAGAGTTCTTCTTTCAATGCACATTCTCTCAGAGAACGAGTCAGAGGTGAGACCAGAGCTGCAACATGTGTTGTTCCTGCTCTATTAGAGGCTGGCTGCTTTTCTTCACAATCCTACAAGTGGTAACGCAACACTTAAATATCATGTTATTGTGTTGGATTTATTTTTTATCAATCAATAACGGAAACTATTTTTAATAAATCTAAAAATGGTGTCCAATATTATGAATATATTAATTTTATTATCGTTTTTCTCCCTAAATGTATTTTTCTTCAGATTGGTGGCATGAGTTTCATTGTCACCCCTTGGAAGTATTACAGGAGCAGTGAAAATGTAAGTAATATTTTCTAACCTGTTATTTCCCTCTTGTAGTAAATGCATTGGAACAAACTACAAGTGTTAACTACAAGATGAACGTCTGTCTGATGGGTGTGTGTTAATGTTGAAGGACCTAGATGAACGTCTGTCTCCAGTCTGATGGGTGTGTGTTAATGGTGAAGGACCTAGATGAACGTCTGTCTCCTGTCTGATGGGTGTGTGTTAATGTTGAAGGACCTAGATGAACGTCTGTCTGATGGGTGTGTGTTAATGGTGAAGGACCTAGATGAACGTCTGTCTGATGGGTGTGTGTTAATGGTGAAGGACCTAGATGAACGTCTGTCTGATGGGTGTGTGTTAATGGTGAAGGACCTAGATGAACGTCTGTCTCCAGTCTGATGGGTGTGTGTTAATGGTGAAACCCCTAGATGAACGTCTGTCTGATGGGTGTGTGTTAATGGTGAAGGACCTAGATGAACGTCTGTCTGATGGGTGTGTGTTAATGTTGAAGGACCTAGATGAACGTCTGTCTGATGGGTGTGTGTTAATGTTGAAGGACCTAGATGAACGTCTGTCTGATGGGTGTGTGTTAATGGTGAAGGACCTAGATGAACGTCTGTCTGATGGGTGTGTGTTAATGTTGAAGGACCTAGATGAACGTCTGTCTCCAGTCTGATGGGTGTGTGTTAATGGTGAAGGACCTAGATGAACGTCTGTCTGATGGGTGTGTGTTAATGGTGAAGGACCTAGATGAACGTCTGTCTGATGGGTGTGTGTTAATGGTGAAGGACCTAGATGAACGTCTGTCTCCAGTCTGATGGGTGTGTGTTAATGGTGAAGGACCTAGATGAACGTCTGTCTGATGGGTGTGTGTTAATGGTGAAGGACCTAGATGAACGTCTGTCTGATGGGTGTGTGTTAATGGTGAAGGACCTAGATGAACGTCTGTCTCCTGTCTGATGGGTGTGTGTTAATGGTGAAGGACCTAGATGAACGTCTGTCTCCAGTCTGATGGGTGTGTGTTAATGTTGAAGGACCTAGATGAATGTCTGTCTGATGGGTGTGTGTTAATGGTGAAGGACCTAGATGAACGTCTGTCTCCAGTCTGATGGGTGTGTGTTAATGTTGAAGGACCTAGATGAACGTCTGTCTGATGGGTGTGTGTTAATGGTGAAGGACCTAGATGAACGTCTGTCTCCAGTCTGATGGGTGTGTGTTAATGTTGAAGGACCTAGATGAACGTCTGTCTGATGGGTGTGTGTTAATGTTGAAGGACCTAGATGAACGTCTGTCTCCAGTCTGATGGGTGTGTGTTAATGTTGAAGGACCTAGATGAACGTCTGTCTCCAGTCTGATGGGTGTGTGTTAATGTTGAAGGACCTAGATGAACGTCTGTCTCCAGTCTGATGGGTGTGTGTTAATGTTGAAGGACCTAGATGAACGTCTGTCTCCAGTCTGATGGGTGTGTGTTAATGTTGAAGGACCTAGATGAACGTCTGTCTCCAGTCTGATGGGTGTGTGTTAATGTTGAAGGACCTAGATGAATGTCTGTCTCCTGTCTGATGGGTGTGTGTTAATGGTGAAGGACCTAGATGAACGTCTGTCTCCTGTCAGATGGGTGTGTGTTAATGTTGAAGGACCTAGATGAACGTCTGTCTCCTGTCAGATGGGTGTGTGTTAATGTTGAAGGACCTAGATGAACGTCTGTCTCCAGTCTGATGGGTGTGTGTTAATGTTGAAGGACCTAGATGAACGTCTGTCTCCAGTCTGATGGGTGTGTGTTAATGTTGAAGGACCTAGATGAATGTCTGTCTCCTGTCTGATGGGTGTGTGTTAATGGTGAAGGACCTAGATGAACGTCTGTCTCCTGTCAGATGGGTGTGTGTTAATGTTGAAGGACCTAGATGAACGTCTGTCTCCAGTCTGATGGGTGTGTGTTAATGTTGAAGGACCTAGATGAACGTCTGTCTCCAGTCTGATGGGTGTGTGTTAATGTTGAAGGACCTAGATGAACGTCTGTCTCCTGTCTGATGGGTGTGTGTTAATGTTGAAGGACCTAGATGAACGTCTGTCTGATGGGTGTGTGTTAATGTTGAAGGACCTAGATGAACGTCTGTCTCCTGTCAGATGGGTGTGTGTTAATGTTGAAGGACCTAGATGAACGTCTGTCTCCAGTCTGATGGGTGTGTGTTAATGTTGAAGGACCTAGATGAACGTCTGTCTCCAGTCTGATGGATGTGTGTTAATGTTGAAGGACCTAGATGAACGTCTGTCTCCTGTCAGATGGACTATCTTCACAGCAGGTGTGGTCTCCTTTCTCCTTGGCATCACGGGTCTGCATGGAGCTCGTAAGAAGAACAAGAACTTCCTGATCACGGTACGTTTAGATCTTAAAGGGGCAATGCTTCCTGATCACGGTACGTTCAGTTCTTAAAGGGGCAATGCTTCCTGATCACGGTACGTTCAGTTCTTAAAGGGGCAATACTTCCTGATCACGGTACGTTCAGTTCTTAAAGGGGCAATGCTTTCTGATCACGGTACGTTCAGTTCTTAAAGCGGCAATACTTCCTGATCACGGTACATTCAGTTCTTAAAGGGGCAATGCTTCCTGATCACGGTACGTTCAGTTCTTAAAGGGGCAATGCTTCCTGATCACGGTACGTTCAGTTCTTAAAGGGGCAATACTTCCTGATCACGGCACGTTCATTTCTTAAAGGGGCAATCTGGGATTCAAACATTGCCATCATCCTGCTGCTATTTTGTTAACCACTGAGGGATGGGGCTTGAAAAATGTAACCACTCTCAAACCTGGAAGATGGTTGAACTGAGCTCCTGAGGCTTTATAAGTTATATTCTTCAATAATAAATAGCTACATAGTGTTAATTTAATAGTCCAAAAACCGATGGCTCAATCCCAGATATCCCCTGTATTAAAGCCAAAATCTCATTGGTATAATCAACAAATGAAATACTTATTATTTGACCCGTTTAACTAAGACCAAGTCAAGTACATCATGGGGTACAGTGTACTGCCCATAATATATAATGTTTATTATTTCCTTTACTCATGGGGTGATGCAGTATTCAGTTGGATCTTGCCTGCGATGCTTTGGACTGGGTTTTCTGACCTACTACCTTCCACCACAGGTAGGACAGAATTACAGGTTCAAGTCTATAAAAATGTAATTAAACAAATATTTAAAAACAACATTGGTATTTATTGAATTCTGTGTCCAATCCCCCCCCCAAAAAAATCTCCAGCTTCCAAATATGATGAAAGCCTGGTATGAAGGGTACGTCCCGTTGCACACAAATGGAAGAGATGTGGTACCAGGACTGATGCAACTGCAAACCATTGTAAGTTATTATCTAACAGGATGTGGGTTTTTTATAATCAGTTAAACTGGTCTAAACTAGATCTTAAGAAACCATCCACACCCATGTCATTAAATGTAATCACTTTTCAAATCATTCTGTTAAATATTGAATTAAATGTGAATTTCCTTGCCGTTCGTCTTGTTTCTTGTTTCACTCTTCTTAAAACTCTGAACAGGGTGAATGCTGTGGATTGGTCAATGGGTATAAAGATTGGGGTTCTCACGTCCCCTCCTCGTGTACATGCTATCCTCTCCGACTAGAGTCCTGTGTTTTTACTGAGGTCAGACTGGGTCTTACATGTACAGAAATTACACTGGGACTGTCTGTACATTCACTGTATACTTGTATGGACTGAACACTGAAATTTGTGTATTTTCTCCCTGCATACAGCATGGCTTTGTTTACAAACAAGTGAGTGTTGGTTTTCCTATACATACAGTAGTCTAGTTATTCTAATTTAATAGCTAAACATAACATAAAGCTGTTGGTGTTATTATTCATTGTGTAATTCCTTTGTTGGTATTATTTCAGCCTTGTATGGATCTAATTGTGAAGATTTACATGGACATGAATATTGTGAGGAACACCTGTATTTTCTACGTGGTCATTACGGTGAGTGCTGCATTTGTATCGTAGAAGAGCACAACCAGTCTGAGGTCCTGAGAGCTCTGGACAAGGTTTTTATCAAGGATCTCTCTGTACTTCTTTTTTTGTGGGGGGGGGTGGGACTCCCGAGTGGCACAGCAGTCCTATGCACTGCATGAGTGCTAGAGGTGTCACTACAGACCCTGGTTCGATTCCAGGCTGTATCACAACCAGACGTGATTGGTTTCCCCATATGGCGGCACACATTTGACCCAGCGTCGTCCGGGTTAGGGTTTGGCCTTGGTGGTGGTTAGGGTTTGGCCTTGGTGGTGGTTAGGGTTTGGCTGGGGTGGTGGTTAGGGTTTGGCTGGGGTGGTGGTTAGGGTTTGGCTGGGGTGGTGGTTGGGGTTTGGCTGGGGTGGTGGTTGGGGTTTGGCTGGGGTGGTGGTTGGGGTTTGGCTGGGGTGGTGGTTGGGGTTTGGCTGGGGTGGTGGTTGGGGTTTGGCTGGGGTAGGCCGTCATTGAAAATAAGAATTTGTTCTTAACTGACTTGTCTACTTAAAAATGTTTTTTGCTCCGTTCATCTTTCCCTCAATCCTGACTAGTCTCCCAGTCCCTGCCACCATGTTACAGATCGCATTCACACTTCTCCAGAAGTTGCATTGTATGCACTCCACGTAAGTTCTCACCATAAAACCAGGATGTTGAATCATTCTAATAAGTTAGGTTTAAATCAAATTCTACAAAAAACAAGCAATCTGTTTGTTTTTTCAACAACAATAAATACATGTAAAATAGCCTAGTGATATCACCAAATAAGACATGACGTAATGCTGTTGAACCTTTGTGACCTAGGCCTAGGGTAAGGGTTTTGGCATAAAAAATACATTAAAAATAAATATGAAAATAAACAATTGTTACAAGAAAAATTACTTCTAAATAAGAGGTTCACAGGTATTCACCAAGATGTTCAACTGTCGTTTCATGATGGGCATTGACACATGTAGTCCACATCCTGGAGGGGTTTTACACACAGGTATTCACCAAGATGTTCAACTGTCGTTTCATGATGGGCATTGACACATGTAGTCCACATCCTGGAGGGGTTTTACACACAGGTATTCACCAAGATGTTCAACTGTCGTTTCATGATGGGCATTGACACATGTAGTCCACATCCTGGAGGTATTCACCAAGATGTTCAACTGTCGTTTCATGATGGGCATTGACACATGTAGTCCACATCCTGGAGGGGGTTTTACACACAGGTATTCACCAAGATGTTCAACTGTCGTTTCATGATGGGCATTCATAGTCCACATCCTGGAGGGGTTTTACACACATGTAGTCCACATCCTGGAGGGGGCCTAGTCCACATCATGGAGGGGGTTTTGGCCTACATCGTGGAGGGTTTTACACACGTCACCTACATCATGGAGGGGTTTTACACACGTCACCTACATCGTGGAGGGGTTTTACACACATCACCTACATCCTGGAGGGGGTTTTACACACGTCACCTACATCGTGGAGGGGGTTTTACACACGTCACCTACATCGTGGAGGGGTTTTACACACATCACCTACATCGTGGAGGGGGTTTTACACACGTCACCTACATCGTGGAGGGGGTTTTACACACGTCACCTACATCGTGGAGGGGGTTTTACACACGTCACCTACATCGTGGAGGGGGTTTTACACACGTCACCTACATCGTGGAGGGGGTTTTACACACATCACCTACATCCTGGAGGGGGTTTTACACACGTCACCTACATCGTGGAGGGGGTTTTACACACATCACCTACATCCTGGAGGGGGTTTTACACACATCCAAAACAGGAGCTGCAGTGCTAAAATAATGTAGGTCTGCCTACAACACATAGATACAAAGGTAAAATAATGTAGGTCTGCCTACAACACATAGATACAAAGGTAAAATAATGTAGGCCTGCCTACAACACATAGATACAAAGGTAAAATAATGTAGGCCTGCCTACAACACATAGATACAAAGGTAAAATAATGTAGGTCTGCCTACAACACATAGATACAAAGGTAATGTAGGTCTGCCTACAACACATAGATACAAAGGTAAAATAATGTAGGTCTGCCTACAACACACAGATACAAAGGTAAAATAATGTAGGCCTGCCTACAACACATAGATACAAAGGTAAAATAATGTAGGCCTGCCTACAACACATAGATACAAAGGTAAAATAATGTAGGTCTGCCTACAACACATAGATACAAAGGTAAAATAATGTAGGCCTGCCTACAACACATAGATACAAAGGTCAAATAATGTAGGCCTGCCTACAACACATAGATACAAAGGTAAAATAATGTAGGTCTGCCTACAACACATAGATACAAAGGTAAAATAATGTAGGCCTGCCTACAACACATAGATACAAAGGTAAAATAATGTAGGTCTGCCTACAACACATAGATACAAAGGTAAAATAATGTAGGTCTGCCTACAACACATAGATACAAAGGTAAAATAATGTAGGTCTGTGTACAACACACAGATACAAAGGTAAAATAATGTAGGCCTGCCTACAACACATAGATACAAAGGTAATATAATGTAGGTCTGCCTACAACACATAGATACAAAGGTAAAATAATGTAGGTCTGTGTACAACACACAGATACAAAGGTAAAATAATGTAGGCCTGCCTACAACACATAGATACAAAGGTAAAATCATGTAGGCCTGCCTACAACACACAGATACAAAGGTAAAATAATGTAGGCCTGCCTACAACACACAGATACAAAGGTAAAATAATGTAGGCCTGCCTACAACACATAGATACAAAGGTAAAATAATGTAGGCCTGCCTATAACACATAGATATAAAGGTAAAATAATGTAGGTCTGCCTACAACACATAGATACAAAGGTAAAATAATGTAGGCCTGCCTACAACACATAGATATAAAGGTAAAATAATGTAGGCCTGCCTACAACACATAGATATAAAGGTAAAATAATGTAGGCCTGCCTACAACCCATAGATACAAAGGTAAAATAATGTAGACCTGCCTACAACACACAGATACAAAGGGAATGTCACTGTTCTGCTCCTATCAACCTTGATATTTTAATGAAGCTTCGCTGATTAAGATGCCTTTCCAAGCGGTCTCACGACAAACACTTTATTGACGGCCATGACTAGCCTTCTTAAGTACATTGGGCAGGGGGGGAAAAAGAGAACAGCCTTCATTGAGAGGAAGGGGAGATATATGCTTTTGATTTTTAATAACATATGTATTATACAACACATCTGTTTACAATAGACAAGCCACATCTTCTAGGTTGAAAATAAAACCCATTTCATTGTCTCTTACTTGCAGGCCATTGTAATGCTTCTGGCGTTGGTAATGACCCGTAGAATCCAAAAGGCCTCCTCGGCTGAGGTGACCATGGATCTTAGCTATAGAAACGTAACCAACATGGAAATGGCAACTACTCCTCAAGCTCCTCCCATGCTGCCTGCCACACAAGCTCCTCCCATGCTGCCTGCCACACAAGCTCCTCCCATGCTGCCTGCCACACAAGCTCCTCTTCATGCCAGCTCTTATTACCAGCCACCTCCTCCGTACCAGTACGATGGGAAACACTAGAGGGACGTGACTGACCTGCGAACCCATGTTGAATTTCCTCATTGATTACAACTGGACCAGGGTTAGGTTTAAGGCTAGGGTTAAAGTTAGGGTTAGGTTTAAGGCTAGGGTTAAAGTTAGGGTTAGGTTTAAGGCTAGGGTTAAAGTTAGGGGTTTAAGGTTTAAGGTTAGGGTTAAAGTTAAAGGGTTAGGTTTAAGGCTAGGGTTAAAGTTAGGGTTAGGTTTAAGGCTAGGGTTAAAGTTAGGGTTAGGTTTAAGGCTAGGGTTAAGGGTTGGGTTTTAGGGTTAGGGGTTAAGGCTAGGGTTAAAGTTAGGGTTAGGTTTAAGGCTAGGGTTAAAGTTAGGGTTAGGTTTAAGGCTAGGGTTAAGGTTAGGGTTAGGGTTAAGACTAGGGTTAAAGTTAGGGTTAGGTTTAAGGCTAGGGTTAAAGTTAGGGTTAGGTTTAAGGCTAGGATTAAAGGCTAGGGTTAAGGTTAGGGTTAGGTTTAAGGCTAGGGTTAAAGTTAGGGTTAGGTTTAAGGCTAGGATTAAAGGCTAGGGTTAAGGTTAGGGTTAGGTTTAAGGCTAGGGTTAAAGTTAGGGTTGAGTTTGGGGTCAATTTGAGTGTTTTCCTTCATTGGACTGCCAATGTGTTGCACCCCAATATGCCGTAGTAACGGCTGAGCACTTCTGTTAATGTGAGACAATTTGTTTGTGGGTTCTGGAAATAACGTGGCCGAGGGAAGGGGCCCATTTCATTGTCAAACAATCACCCACGTGAATCACCAGTTTTCCTGTCTGGTAACTCCTCTAACATCAAATAAACTTATTTTCTAAATACTTTGTCTCATTTTCTAAAGTTCTAAACTCTACTGTTTCATTCAGTGAATCATTTGTTGTCTTTCAGTGATGTGTATAAAGGGTTAATGTTTTCATGTTTCTGGTGGAGGTTGTCAGGGCTGCTTTGTTATTTCCCATCATCCTGTTCAACAGTGTTGTGCCTCACATGCAGGTATACGCAGTACGCGCAGATCAGTGCAGGAAAAAAGACAAAACCACAGTACTTTGTTTCAGAGGACCGGAAAACAATACTTGTGTCGTCAGAATTGTAACCACAAGAGTGTAGATGGGACAAACAAGGGTCTTCCAACTATTCAAAAAGTCCCTTTGGTTTTACTCTGTTTAAATGGAGGACTATACAACCAAACTGCACCCTCACAGAATTGATTACTGTGGTCAAACTAAGATGTAGAACTGCATCCTAAATTGTACCCTATTCCTACATAGTGCCCTATGGGCCTGGACAAAAGTAGTACACTACATAGGGGATAAGGTGCCATTTTGGACATAGTTGTAGTCTTTGCGTGACCTAGATAAGTATTGGCATGTTTTCCACTGAAGAAGGAAGTGATTGGCATGTTGTTTTACCCCCAAAATAAATAATACATCAATCAAATGTCAAAAGGAGGGACGACTCATTAAGAAATCAGGGCTGATATTTATAAATCTTCTCAGAGAAGGAAGTACTGATCTCGGATCTGTTTTTTCTTCTTCTTATAAATGAGATAACATGTGTTGGTGTTACATGGACAGGGGGACCTTGATCCTAGATCAGTACTTCTACTCACAAAGGCTTTATGAATATGGGCCTGGTTCCCTTTACATTGTGTTGATTCCTCTGTACAAAAGGTGCCGTGTTGAACCTAAAATGGTCACTCGTCTCCTATACGAGAACCCTTTGAAAAACTATTTTTGGTTCCAGGTAGAAGAACCCTTTTGGGTTCCATGTAGAACCTATTTTGTTCCAGGTAGAAGAACCCTTTTGGGTTCCATGTAGAACCTATTTTGTACCAGGTAAAAAGAACCCTTTTGGGTTCCATGTAGAACCTATTTTGTTCCAGGTAGAAGAACCCTTTTGGGTTCCATGTAGAACCTATTTTGTTCCAGGTAGAAGAACCCTTTTGGGTTCCATGTAGAAACTATTTTGTTCCAGGTAGAAAATCCCTTTTGGGTTCCAGGTAGAACCTATTTTGTTCCAGGTAGAAGAACTCCTTTTGAGTTCCATGTAGAACCCTTTCCACAAAAGGGAACCAGAAAAGGGTTCTACCTGGAACCAAAAAAGGGTTCTCCTATGGGGACAGCTGAATAACAAATCTGGAAGCCATATTTCTCTGTATTGTAAGTCTGGAATCCACCTGGGCTTCATAGGTCTTCCTCGGTATCATTACTGAACTATTGACACACGTAATGAACTAGGAACATTCCTTGGTCATATTCATTAGGCACTAAATTAGGTTAGGTTTAATTAAGAAGAGGGTTAAGTTTAGGGTTGGGGTCAGTTTGAGTGTTTTCCTTCATTGGACTGCCAATGTGTTGCACCCCAATATACCTTAATAACGGCTGAGCACACAGGTCTTCCTCTGTACCAATTTGTTTGTGGGTTCTGGAAATAACGTGGCCGAGGGAAGGGACCCATTTCATTGTCAAACAATCACCTACGTGAATCACCAGTTTTCCTGTCTGGTAACTCCTCTAACATCAAATAAACTTATTTTCTAAATACTTTGTCTCATTTTCTAAAGTTCTAAACTCTACTGTTTCATTCAGTGAATCATTTGTTGTCTTTCAGTGATGTGTATAAAGGGTTAATGTTTTCATGTTTCTGGTGGAGGTTGTCAGGGCTGCTTTGTTATTTCCCATCATCCTGTTCAACAGTGTTGTGCCTCACATGCAGGTATACGCAGTACGCGCAGATCAGTGCTGGAAAAAAGACAAAACCACAGTACTTTGTTTCAGAGGACCGGAAAACAATGCTTGTGTCGTCAGAATTGTAACCACAAGAGTGCAGGTGGGGCACACTTCCAACTATAGAAAAAGCCCTTTGTTTTTACTCTGTTTAAATGTATGACTTTATAACCGAACTGCAACCTGGCGGAAGTTATAACTATGGTCATAATAAAATGCAGGTCTTCATCCTAAATTGTACCCTATACCCTACATAGTGCCCAATGGGCCCTGGTCAAAAGTAGTGTACTATATATGGAATAGGGTGTCATTTGGGATGCAGGTGTACTCTTCGTGTGACCTAGCATTTGCATGTTTTCCAATGAAGAAGGAAGTGGTTTGAATGTTGACTGACATCTCGCTCAGGGTGAAGTTTCCCCTAGGTACAGATCTGGGATCAGGTCCCCTCCCCCAATCCTAACCTTAACCATTGGTGAGGAAAAATGCTAAACAGACCCAGGATCGGAGTCTCGGGGTAACTTCACCCTACAGCCTGCAATCTCTATGAGGACACACTCCAACACTCCGACATCATTTACAAACAAAGCATTTGTGTTTAGGAGTCCACCAGATCAGAGGCAGCAGTTATGACTAGAGATGTTCTCTGTTTAGTGAGTCCACCAGATCAGAGGCAGCAGTTATGACTAGAGATGTTCTCTGTTTTAGTGAGTCCACCAGATCAGAGGCAGTAGAGATAACCAGGGACGTTCTCTGTTTAGTGAGTCCACCAGATCAGAGGCAGTAGAGATAACCAGGATGTTCTCTGTTTAGTGAGTCCACCAGATCAGAGGCAGTAGAGATAACCAGGGATGTTCTCTGTTTAGTGAGTCCACCAGATCAGAGGCAGTAGAGATGACCAGGGATGTTCTCTGTTTAGTGAGTCCACCAGATCAGAGGCAGTAGAGATAACCAGGGACGTTCTCTGTTTAGTGAGTCCACCAGATCAGAGGCAGTAGAGATAACCAGGGACGTTCTCTTGAATTGAACCATTTCCTGTCCCTCTAAGCATTCAAAATGTAATGAGTACTAGTGGGTGTCAGGGAAAATGTTTGCAGTAAAAAGTACAGCATTTTCTTTAGGAATGTAATGAAGTAAAAGTTGTCCAAAATATAAATAGTAAATGTGAAGTACAAAAAACAACTTAAGTAGTATTTAAAGGTTTTTACTTAAAATATATATATATATATATATTTCACCTTTATTTAACCAGGTAGGCCAGTTGAGAACAAGTTCTCATTTATAACTGCGACCTGGCCAAGATAAAGCAAAGCAGTGCGACACAAACAACAACACAGAGTTACACATGGAGTAAACAACAACATAGAGTTACACATGGAATAAACAACAACATAGAGTTACACATGGAATAAACAACAACATAGAGTTACACATGGAATAAACAACAACATAGAGTTACACATGGAATAAACAACAACATAGAGTTACACATGGAATAAACAACAACATAGAGTTACACATGGAATAAACAACAACATAGAGTTACACATGGAACAAACAACAACATAGAGTTACACATGGAATAAACAACAACATAGAGTTACACATGGAATAAACAACAACATAGAGTTACACATGGAATAAACAACAACATAGAGTTACACATGGAATAAACAACAACATAGAGTTACACATGGAATTTTAACAAGCGTACAGTCAATAACACAATACAAAAAAAGAATAAAGTCTATATACAGTGTGTGCAAATGGCTTGAGGAGGTAAGGCAATACATAGGCCATAGTAGCAAGTAATTATAATTTAGCAAATTAACACTGGAGTGATAGATGTGCAGATGATGATGTGTAAGTAGAAATACTGGTGTGCAAAAGAGCAGAAAAGTAAATAAAAACAAATATGGGAATGAGGTAGGTAGACTGGGTGGGCTATTTACAGATGTGCTATGTAAGCTGCAGTGGTCAGTTAGCTGCTCAGATAGCTGATGTTTAAAGTTAGTGAAGGAAATATAAGTCTCCAGCTTCAGTGATTTTTGCAATTCGCTCCAGTCATTGGCAGCAGAGAACTGGTAGGAAAGGCGGCCAAAGGAGGTGTTGACTTTGGGGATGACCAGTGAGATATACCTGCTGGAGCACATGCTGCGGGTGGGTGTTGTTATTGTGACCAGTGAGCTGAGATAAGGCGGAGCTTTACCTAGCATAGACTTATAGATGACCTGGAGCCAGTGGGTCTGGCGACAAATATGTAGCGAGGGCCAGCCGATTAGAGCATACAGGTCGCAGTGGTAGGTGGTATATGGGGCTTTGGTGGCAAAACGGATGGCACTGTGATAGACTGCATCCAGTTTGCTGAGTAGAGTGTTGGAGGCTATTTTGTAAATTACATCGCTGAAGTCGAGGATCGGTAGGATAGTCAGTTTTACTATGGTATGTTTGGCGGCGTGAGCGAAGGAGGCTTTGTTGCGGATTAGAAAGCTGATTCTAGATTTAATTTTTGACTGGGGACGTTTAATATGAGTCTGAAGGAACGTTTTCAGTCTAGCCAGAGACCTAGGTATTTGTAGTTGTCCACATATTCTAAGTCAGAACCGTCCAGAGTAGTGATGCTAGTCAGGCGGGCGGGTGAGGCAGTGAATGATTAAAAAGCATGCATTTAGTTTTACTAGCGTTTAAGAGCAGTTGGAGGCCACGGAAGGAGTGCTTTATGGTATTGAAGCTCGTTTGAAGGTTTGTTAACACAGTGTTCAAAGAAGGGCCAGATGAATACAGAATGGTGTCGTCTGCGTGGATCAGGGAATCACCCGCAGCAAAAGCGACATCGTTGATATATACAGAGAAGAGAGTAGGCCCGAGAATTGAACCTTGTGGTACCTCCATAGAGACTGCCAGAGGACCGGACAACAGGCCCTCCGATTTGACACACTGAACTCTGTCTGAGGAGTAGTTGGTGAACCAGGCAATGCAGTCATTTGAGACACCAAGGCTGTTGAGTCTGCCGATAAGAATACGATGATTGACAGAGTCGAAAGCCTTGGCCAGGTCGATGAAGACGGCTGCACAGTACAATCTTTTATCGATGACGGTTAGGATATCGGTTAGTACCTTGAGCGTGGCGGAGGTGCACCCGTGACCTGCTTGGAAACCGGATTGCACAGTGGAGAAGGTACGTGGGATTCAAAAAGACCAGTGATCTGTTTATTAACTTAGCTTTGCAACCAACATGGAAATGGGAACTATTCTTCAAACTCCTCCCATGCTGTCTTCCAAGGAAGTTGCTCACATGCTTCCTTCCACACAAGCTTCACACAAGCTTCCTTTCACTCAAGCTCCTCCCATGCATCCATGCTGCCTTCCACACAACAACCTCCCATGCTGCCTTCAACACAAGCTCCTCCCATGCTGCCTTCAACACAAGCTCCACCCATGCTACCTTCAACACAATCTCCTCCCATGCTGCCTTCAACATATGCTCCTCCCATGCTGCCTTCAACACAAGCTCCTCCCATGCTGCCTTCAACACAAGCTCCTCCCATGCTGCCTTCAACACAAGCTCCTCCCATGCTGCCTTCAACACAAGCTCCTGCCATGCTGCCTTCAATATATGCTCCTCCCATTCTGCCTTCAACACAAGCTCCTCCCATGCTGCCTTCAACACAATATCCTCCCATGCTGCCTTCAACACAAGCTCCTCCCATGCTGCCTTCAACACAAGCTCCTCCCATGCTGCCTTCAACACAAGCTCCTCCCATGCTGCCTTCAACACAAGCTCCTCCCTACGCCAACGTGTATGACCCGCCACCTCCTCCGTACCAAGAGGTTGGGAAAAACTAATGGGATGTGACTGACCAGAGAACTAATGTTGAATTTCCTCATTGGTTTAAAATGAAGGTAGGGTTTGGGGTTAGGGAGTGTCACATGCTTCCCAGTGGAAATATTTTGCGCATATGTAATGACAACATTTTGTGACATTTTTCTTATTTTTGGTGTTCGGGAAGGTTTTTTCCGGCTGTACAAGCACACAAAATGTTTTCTTGAGGCAAGTCGAAGATCGGTAGCCGGAGTCTACGCCCCTTCATTGGTGATTTGTCAACAGCAGTACTCCTAGTAGGAGTGGATGGGATTCCTCAATTAACTGTTTGTTGTCATTTACAGAGTGATGGATAGTTTTCATGCACATTGAGAAATCATTGAGAAATACTGCAACAAACATCTTAGATAGATGTAACATTGTGTGACTAAGACCTCTGCAAAAATGTCAAAATGCATTACAGATTTCTTGGCTATGAGTCAGAAAGTTACAGGCGCACAAATATCATAGCCCCAAGACCTAACCTCTCACCATTACACAACACGGTTAGATCTTTTGCAGATCTGATCTGATTGGTCAAAAGAATTGGGCTGCCTGTGTTAACGCCTACAAAGTGCTGCAGTGGCCTTGAGTAATCTTATCCCACCCTTTCACATACTCTCTAAGAGGTGTGTGTCTGCACTTGATCCGGAAAAATCTAAATCTTCATTTCAATGCTACTGAATTTGGCTACTACGACTGAAATATGAATCTTTTAGAAAATAATTAAATTGAAAGGTATTTATGTTTTTCTGTTTAATGGCAGTGCCTTGACTTGGACGTCTGATTACAAATGGCATTCCTATCTGAACTCGTCAGCTCATTGTTATTCTGTGCAGAGCAGAGTGAAGGATCCAGAGGTACTGGACTTGTATATCCACTGAAAACAAATATTTGCTTTTTCAGCTTATCATTTCAAGTTATTGTGCTGCCTGAAGTATTCTGAGTTATATCAACTTTAAATGTTCAGATATCTTAACCTACTGTCACGCCCTGGTCGAAGTTTTGTATGTTTGTCTTCATTTATTTGGTCAGGCCAGGGTGTGACATGGGTTATTGTGGTGCGTTTTTGTCATGTGGTTTTTGTGGGGTGTCTAGCATAGTCTATGGCTGCCTGAGGCGGTTCTCAATCAGAGTCAGGTGATTATCGTTGTCTCTGATTGGGAACCATATTTAGGCAGACATATTCTTTGAGTATGTCGTGGGTGATTGTTCCTGTCTCTGTGTTAGTGTTCACCAGATAGGCTGTAGAGGTTTTCACATTCCGTTTGTTGTTTTTGTATTGTTGGTGTTTTTCTTTATTAAAGATGTATCGACTAACCACGCTGCATTTTGGTCCGACTCTCCTTCAACGGAAGAAAGCCGTTGCACCTAAACCACATTTAGTTTGATTCAAATAGAGTACCAGTCAAAAGTGTGAACACACCTACTCATTCAATGGTTTTTCTTTATTTTTTTAAACTATTTTATACATTGTAGAATAATAGTGAAGTCATCCCAACTATGAAATAACACATATGGAATCCTGTAGTAACCAAAAAAGTGTTAAACAAATCAAAATATATTTTAAACTTGAGATTTTTGGTTCCAACCGCCGTGTCTTAGTGAGATGCAGAGGAGGTGAACGGCCGATCTCTGCATGTGTGGTTCCCACCATGAAGCATGGAGGAGGAGGTGAACGGCCGATCTCTGCATGTGTGGTTCCCACCGTGAAGCATGGAGGAGGAGGTGAATGGCCGATCTCTGCATGTGTGGTTCCCACCGTGAAGCATGGAGGAGGAGGTGAATGGCCGATCTCTGCATGTGTGGTTCCCACCGTGAAGCATGGAGGAGATGAATGGCCGATCTCTGCATGTGTGGTTCCCACCATGAATCATGGAGAAGGAGGTGTGATGGTTTGGGGTTGCTTTGCTGGTGACACTGTTGGTGATTTATTTCGAATTCAAGGCACACTTAACCAGCATGGCTACCACGGCATTATACAGCGATACGCCATCCCATCTGGTTTGCGCTTAGTGGAACTATCATTTGTTTTTCAACAGGAAAATGACCCAACACAGGCTGTGTTAGATGACCTGGCCAATTGAGATGGTTTGGGATGAGTTGGACCGCAGAGTGAAGGAAAACCAGCCAACAAGTGCTCAGCATATGTGGGAACTCCTTCAAGACTGTTTGAAAAGCATTCAACGCTGGTAGAGAGAATGCCAAGAGTGTGCAAAGCTGTCTTCAAGGCAAAGTGTGGCTACTTTGAAGAATCTAAAATCTAAAATATATTTTGATTTGTTTAACACTTCTTTGTTCACTATATGATTCCATGTGCTATTTCATAGTTTTTAAATGAATGTACAATGTAGAATAATAGTAAAAATAAAGAAAAACCATTGAATGAGTAGGTGTGTCCAAACCAACCGACTGGTACTATAAGTACAGTGTATCTACTCTGTTTTCATGGAATTCACTAGGAAGAGTAACCCACAGATGCTGTTCTCTCCAATCCCACCCAGACAAGTGCTGTGCTTCTCTTAGGCCAAATAAAACCCAAGTGTTTTCCACTGGCAAGAAGAAAAGAAAACTCCTTATTTTGATCCATTTCTTCTGCCGTAGTTGGTAACCAAGGGCTTTCTGCCAACTAACGTAGTAGTTAAAGAAACAACCTTCCAAACTTGGTCATTTTCCACCCCTCCAACAGAAACAAGTTGAAGGATCCCCTTTAAACACAGTAAATCACCCCAGGGTCTTGTGTTCAGTCCATTATCCGTCCAGTTGTAGTTGGAAGCAACTGTTTTGGGATCGAGGACGTATTTATCGCACTATGGGGAATGGCAGAACGTACACGAGAGGACTGTGTATCACTTTCAATGTCCTGCTTCTGGTACGTACTGGTTTGACCTACCAGGTCTGACCTTTTATTGTTAATTAGTTATTTGGTTAATTGGTTATGTTATGGATTCATCATTATAACAGTGTATAAATCATACTAACAACACCCGTGTAACATTTAACATCTGAAAAGGGGTAATATTAAAAACTAAATGTTTGTCTAAAATACAATAACAAAATGTAAAACATATTGAAGTATATCTATATTGTGTAAATAGCAGTGTAGTATGTTTCCAATAATGGCATCTTACAGTATCTTAATACATTTGTAAAATACCGTAACAGACCTAAAATATCTATACTTGCAGGTATCTGGGGTATTTCTGTTCGTAGTTGGGGTTTCACACAGCTTCCAACACCCTCCTGAGGTAACAACTCTACAAATGTTTCAGAACTCAGTTGGTAGAGCATGGCGCTTGTAACGCCAGGGTAGTGGGTTCGATTCCCGGGACCACCCATACGTAGAATGTATGCACACATGACTGTAAGTCGCTTTGGATAAAAGCGTCTGCTAAATGGCATATATATATATAATAACACAAATTACAATTCATTGTAAATTAACAAAGTTGTCAGGTCATTTAACTGACCTTTAAATGACCTGTTGTGAAATGACATTGTAAAAACCTACAGGACGTCACCTACAGTGATGTTGACAGCAACACAGACCTGTATTATTTGTGTGAGTGCAGTTTGACCATCGGAGTACCCTCCATGAGATGTACGTACTCAATGTGTGTGGACCCATGACGGTGCTGTTCTCCATCCTGGGAGGCTACGCTGCCTACAGAGACAAGAGAATACTGCTGATCCTGGTAAGTGTCTCTAAGGCTCCGTTTACACAGGCAGACCAATTCTGATCTTCTGCCCAATTATAAGCAAGAGATCGGATTTGATTGGTCAAAATACCAATTAGTGGCGAAAAGTTCAGAATCGGGCTACCTGTGTAAATGCAGCCTAACACGATTGGGAACAATTACATTTCAATTCCTGTCAATTCAGAATGTACAATGACATTCCAATTCCAGGTCTTTTCAAAGCTTTTTAATGAGGAAAAGTTTGATTTTGGAATTGGAATTAGGTTTTAATTCTGAATCGACTGGAATTTAAATGGAATTGGCAACAACCCTGGTTTATAACAGCTTAGTCTCATAGACAACAACCCTGGTTTATAACAGCTTAGTCTCATAGACAACAACCCTGGTTTATAACAGCTTAGTCTCATAGACAACAACCCTGGTTTATAACAGCTTAGTCTCATAGACAATAACCCTGGTTTATAACAGCTTAGTCTCATAGACAATAACCCTGGTTTATAACAGCTTAGTCTCATAGACAACAACCCTGGTTTATAACAGCTTAATCTCATAGACAACAACCCTGGTTTATAACAGTTTAGTCTCATAGACAACAACCCTGGTTTATAACAGCTTAGTCTCATAGACAATAACCCTGGTTTTTAACAGCTTAGTCTCATAGACAATAACCCTGGTTTATAACAGTTTAGTCTCATAGACAACAACCCTGGTTTATAACAGCTTAGTCTCATAGACAACAACCCTGGTTTATAACAGCTTAGTCTCATAGACAACAACCCTGGTTTATAACAGCTTAGTCTCATAGACAACAACCCTGGTTTATAACAGCTTAGTCTCATAGACAATAACCCTGGTTTATAACAGCTTAGTCTCATAGACAACAACCCTGGTTTATAACAGTTTAGTCTCATAGACAACAACCCTGGTTTATTAGCTTAGTCTCATAGACAACAACCCTGGTTTATAACAGCTTAGTCTCATAGACAACAACCCTGGTTTATAACAGTTTAGTCTCATAGACAACAACCCTGGTTTATAACAGCTTAGTCTCACAGACAACAACCCTGGTTTATAACAGCTTAGTCTCCAGACAACAACCCTGGTTTATAACAGCTTAGTCTCATAGACAACAACCCTGGTTTATAACAGCTTAGTCTCATAGACAACAACCCTGGTTTATAACAGCTTAGTCTCATAGACAACAACCCTGGTTTATAACAGCTAGTCTCATAGACAACAACCCTGGTTTATAACAGCTTAGTCTCATAGACAACAACCCAGGTTTATAACAGCTTAGTCTCATAGACAACAACCCTGGTTTATAACAGCTTAGTCTCATAGACAACAACCCTGGTTTATAACAGCTTAGTCTCATAGACAATAACCCTGGTTTATAACAGCTTAGTCTCATAGACAACAACCCTGGTTTATAACAGCTTAGTCTCATAGACAACAACCCTGGTTTA